>NW_027226665.1:0-90334 GCF_037783145.1 Equus przewalskii | reverse complement strand
AACACCTGCCGGTCCGCAAAAATCACCTGCCGGGTACGCCAGAACTACCTGGCGGACACTCCGAAATCACCTGTCGCGCATGCCGGAACCACCTCTCAGACGTTCCGGAAGCACGTGCCGGACACGCCGGAATCACCTACCGGACAGACGGGAACCACCTGTTAGGCATACGCAACCACATCTGACACGTACCAGAACCACGTGCCGTGCAAGCCGGAACCACCTACCGGACAGACCGGAATCAACTTTTGGGCATGCCGGAACCACCAGTCAGATGTGCCAGAAACACGTGCCGGAGACGCCGGAAGCACCTGCCGAGCACGTCGCAATCACCTGCTCAACTCGCGTGAACCACCTGCCGGACACGCCAAAATCACCTGCCCGCTACACCAGCACCACTTCGGGGACAAGCCGGAATCACGTGAGGGGCATGCCGGCACAGCCTCTCAGACTGAACCTCGTGCCGGACACCACAGAACCACCTGCCGGACAGACCGGAACCACCTGCCGGACACGCCGGAACCACCGGCTCGACCCGCCGGAATGACCGCTGGACATGAAAAATCACCTGCCGGATACGCCGGAAACCCTTGGCGAACACTCCGGAATCACCTTTCGGGCATGCCGGAAGCACCTGTCAGATGTCCCAGAAACACGTGACGGAGACGCCGGAAGCACCTGCCAAGCACGTTGGAACCACCTGCTCAACTCGCCTGAACCACCTGCCGGACATGCCAAAATCACCTGCCGACTATGCCAGAACCACTTGGCGAACACTCCGGAATCACTTGCCGGGCATGCAGGAACCACCTCTCAGACATGCCAGAACCCCGTGCCAATGACCCCGGAAGCACCAGCCGAGCACGCCGGAACCACCTGCTCGACTCGCCAGAACCACCTGCCGATCACGCAAAAATCACCTGCCGGCTATGCCACAACCAGTTGGTGAAGACTTTGGAATCACCTGCCAGGCTTGCTGGAACCACCTGCCAGTCATGCCAAAATCACCTGCCAACTACGCCAGAACCGCTTGGCGGACACTGCGGAAACACCTGTCGGGCCGGCTGGAACCACATCTCAGACGTGCCAGAAACGTGTTCATGAGATGCTGGAACCACACCCCGAACAGACGGATACCACCTGTCAGAACCGCCTGAACCACCTGCTGAGCACGCCGGAACCACCTGCTCGACTCACCGGTACCACCTCCCTGACACGCCAAAATCACCTGCTGGGTATGCCAGAACCACTTGGCGGACACTCCGGAATCATCTGTCGGACATGCTGGAAAAAGCTCTCAGACACACCAGAACCAAGTGCCGGAGACGCGGGAAGCACCTGCCGAGCATGCTGGAGCCACCTGCTTGACTCGCCGGAACCACCTACCTGACACGCCGAAATCACCCGCCGGATATGCCAGAACCACTTGGCGGACACTCCGGAATCATCTGCCGGACATGCCGGAACCAGCTCTCAGACACACCAGAACCAAGTGCCGGAGACGCCGGAAGCACCTGCCGAGCATGCCGGAGCCACCTGCTCGACTCGCCAGAAACACCTGCCGGACACGCCAAAATCACCTGCCGGGTACGCCAGAACCACCTGTCGAACACTCCGAAATCACCTGTCGCGCATGCCGGAACCACCTCTCAGACGTGCCGGAAGCACGTGCCAGACACGCCGGAAACACCTACCGGACAGACCGGAACCACCTGCCAAGAACTCCGGAGCCACCTGTTCGACTCGCTGGAACGACCTGCCGGACAGGCCAATATCAACTGCTGGCTATGCCAGAACCACCTGGGGGACTGTCCGGAATCACCTGACAGCCATGGCGGATCCACCTCTCAGACGTACCAGAACCACCTGCCGGAGAAGCTGGAAACACGTCCTGGACAGTCTGGAACCACCTGCCGGCCAAGCCTGAACCACCTGCCAAGCACAACGGAACAACCTACCTGACACGCCAAAATCACATGCGTGTTATGCCAGAACCACTTGGAGGACTCTCTGAGATGACCTGCCGGGCATGCCGGAACCACCTCTCAGACGTGCCGGAACCATGTTTTGGACAGTCCGGAATCACCTGTTGGGCATGCGCAACCACCTCTGAGACGTACCAGAACCACATGCCGTGCAGGCTGGAACCACCTACCGGACAGACCGGAATCACCTTTCGGGCATGCCGGAACCACCTGTCAGATGTGCCAGAAACACGTGCCGGAGACGCCGGAAGCACCTGCCAAGCACGTTGGAACCACCTGCTCAACTCGCCTGAACCACCTGCCGGACATGCCAAAATCACCTGCCGACTATGCCAGAACCAATTGGCGAACACTCCGGAATCACTTGCCGGGCATGCAGGAAACACGTCTCAGACATGCCAGAACCCCGTGCCAATGACCCCGGAAGCACCAGCCGAGCACGCCGGAACCACCTGCTCGACTCGCCAGAACCACCTGCCGATCACGCAAAAATCACCTGCCGGCTACGCCACAACCAGTTGGTGAACACTTTGGAATCACCTGCCAGGCTTGCTGGAACCACCTGCCAGTCATGCCAAAATCACCTGCCAACTACGCCAGAACCGCATGGCAGACACTGCGGAAACACCTGTCGGGCCGGCTGGAACCACATCTCAGACGTGCCAGAAACGTGTTCATGACATGTTGGAACCACACCCCGAACAGACGGAAAACACCTGCCAGACCCGTCTGAACAACCTGCCGAGCACGCCGGAGCCACCTACCTGACATGCCCAAATCACCAGCCGGGTATGCCAGAACCACTTGGCGGACACTCCGGAATCATCTGCCGGACATGCCGGAACCAGCTCTCAGACACACCAGAACCATGTGCCGGAGACGCCGGAAGCACCTGCCGAGCATGCCGGAGCCACCTGCTCGACTCGCCAGAAACACCTGCCGGACACGCCAAAATCACCAGCCAGGTAGGCCAGACCCACCTGGCGGACACTCCGAAATCACCTGTCGCGCATGCCGGAACCACCTCTCAGACATACCAGAACCACCTGCCGGAGAAGCTGGAAACACGTCCTGGACAGTCTGGAACCACGTGACGGCCATGCCTGAACCACCTGCCGAGCACGGCGGAACCACCTGCCGGACACGCCAAAATCACCTGCCAACTATGCCAGTACCACTTGGCGGACACTGTGGAAACACCTGTCGGGCCGGCCGGAACCACATCTCAGACGTGCCAGAACCATGTGCATGAGATGCTGCAACCACACCCCGAACAGACGGAAAACACCTGCCAGACCCGTCTGAACAACCTGCCGAGCACGCCGGAGCCACCTGCTCGACTCGCCGGAACCACCTACCTGACATGCCCAAATCACCAGCCGGGTATGCCAGAACCACTTGGCGGACACTCCGGAATCATCTGCCGGACATGCCGGAACCAGCTCTCAGACACACCAGAACCACGTGCCGGAGACGCCGGAAGCACCTGCCGAGCATGCCGGAGCCACCTGCTCGACTCGCCAGAAACACCTGCCGGACACGCCAAAATCACCTGCCCGCTACAGCAGCACCATTTCGGGGACAAGCCGGAATCACGTGAGGGGCATGCCGGCACAGCCTCTCAGACTGAACCTCGTGCCGGACACCACAGAACCACCTGCCGGACAGACCGGAACCACCTGCCGGAAACGCCGGAAACACCGGCTCGACCCGCCGGAACGACCGCTGGACATGCAAAATCACCTGCCGGATACGCCAGAAACACTTGGCGAACACTCCGGAATCACCTGCCGGGCATGCCGGAATCACCTCTCAGATATGCCAGAACCACGTGCCAATGACCCCGGAAGCACCTGCCGAGCACGCCGATACCACCTGCTTGACTCGCCAGAACCACCTGCCGGACACGCAAAAATCACCTGCCGGCTACGCCACAACCAGTTGGGGAACACTCCGGAATCACCTGCCGGGCATGCCGGAATCACCTCTCAGATATGCCAGAACCACGTGCCAATGACCCCGGAAGCACCTGCCGAGCACGCCGATACCACCTGCTTGACTCGCCAGAACCACCTGCCGGACACGCAAAAATCACCTGCCGGCTACGCCACAACCAGTTGGGGAACACTCCGGAATCACCTGCCGGGCATGCCGGAACCACCTCTCAGATATGCCAGAACCAGGTGCCAATGACCCCGGAAGCACCTGCCGAGCACGCCGGAACCACCTGCTCGACTCGCCAGAACCACCTGCCGGACACGCAAACATCACCTGCCGGCTACGCCACAACCAGTTGGGGAACACTTCGGAATCACCTGCCGGGCTTGCTGGAACCACCTGCCGGTCATGCCAAAATCACCTGCCAACTACGCCAGTACCACTTGGCGGACACTGTGGAAACACCTGTTGGGCCGGCTGGAACCACATCTCAGACGTGCCAGAACCATGTGCATGAGATGCTGGAACCACACCCCGAACAGACGGAAAACACCTGCCAGACCCGTCAGAACAACCTGCCGAGCACGCCGGAGCCACCTGCCTGACATCCCGAAATCACCAGCCGGGTATGCCAGAACCACTTGGCGGACACTCCGGAATCATCTGCCGGACATGCCGGAACCAGCTCTCAGACACACCAGAACCACGTGCCGGAGACGCCGGAAGCACCTGCCGAGCATGCCGGAGCCACCTACTCGACTCGCCAGAAACACCTGCCGGACACGCCAAAATCACCTGCCGGGTATGCCAGAACCACCTGGCGGACACTACGGAATCACCTGCCGCGCATGCCGGAACCACCTCTCAGACGTGCCGGAAGCACGTGCCAGACACGCCGGAAACACCTACCGGACAGACCGGAACCACCTGCCAAGAACGCTGGAGCCACCTGTTCGACTCGCTGGAACCACCTGCCGCACAGGCCTATATCAACTGCTGGCTATGCCAGAACCACCTGGGGGACGGTCCGGGATCACCTGTCAGCCATGGCGGAACCACCTCTCAGACGTAACACAACCACCTGCCGGAGAAGCTGGAAAAACGTCCTGGACTGACTGGAACCACGTGACGCCCATGCCTGAACCACCTGCCGAGCACGGTGGAACCACCTGCCGGACACGCCAAAATCAACTGCGGGCTACGCCAGAACCACTTGTACGACTCTCCGAAATGACCTGCCGGGCATGTTGGAACCACCTCTCAGACGTGCCAGAAGCACATGGCGGACAGTCCGGAATCACCTGTTGGGCATACGCAACCACCTCTGACACGTACCAGAACCACGTTCCGTGCACGCCGGAACCACCTACCACACAGACCGGAATCAACTTTTGGGCATGCCCGAACCACCAGTCAGATGTGCCAGAAACACGTGCCGGAGACGCCGGAAGCACCTGCCGGGCACGTCGCAACCACCTGCTCAACTCGCCTGAACCACCTGCCGGACATGCCAAAATCACCTGCCCGCTACACCAGCACCACTTCGGGGACAAGCCGGAATCACGTGAGGGGCATGCCGGCACAGCCTCTCAGACTGAACCTCGTGCCGGACACCACAGAACCACCTGCCGGACAGACCGGGACCACCTGCCGGACACGCCGGAACCACCGGCTCGACCCGCCGGAACGACCGCTGGACATGCAAACTCACCTGCCGGCTACGCCGGAAACACTTGGCGAACACTCCGGAATAACCTGCCGGGCATGCCGGAACCACCTCTCAGATATGCCAGAACCACGTGCCAATGACCCCGGTAGCACCTGCCGAGCACGCCAGAACCACCTGCTCGACTCGCCAGAACCACCTGCCGGACACGCAAAAATCACCTGCCGGCTACGCCACAACCAGTTGGGGAACACTTCGGAATCACCTGCCGGGCTTGCTGGAACCACCTGCCGGTCATGCCAAAATCACCTGCCAACTACGCCAGTACCACTTGGCGGACACTGTGGAAACACCTGTCGGGCCGGCCGGACCACATCTCAGACGCGCCAGAACCATGTGCATGAGATGCTGGAACCACACCCCGAACAGACGGAAAACACCTGCCAGACCCGTCTGAACAACCTGCCGAGCACGCCGGAGCCACCTGCTCGACTCGCCAGAACCACCTGCCGGACACGCAAAAATCACCTGCCGGCTACGCCACAATCAGTTGGGGAACACTTCGGAATCACCTGCCGGGCTTGCTGGAACCACCTGCCGGTCATGCCAAAATCACCTGCCAACAACGCCAGAACCGCTTGGCGGACACTGCGGAAACACCTGTCGGGCCGGCTGGAACCACATCTCAGACGTGCCAGAAACGTGTTCATGAGATGCTGGAACCACACCCCGAACAGACGGATACCACCTGTCAGAACCGCCTGAACCACCTGCTGAGCACGCCGGAACCACCTGCTCGACTCAGCGGTACCACCTCCCTGACACGCCAAAATCACCTGCTGGGTATGCTAGAACCACTTGGCGGACACTCCGGAATCATCTGTCGGACATGCTGGAACCAGCTCTCAGACACACCAGAACCACGTGCCGGAGACGCCGGAAGCACCTGCCGAGCATGCCGGAGCCACCTGCTCGACTCGCCAGAAACACCTGCCGGACACGCCAAAATCACCTGCCGGGTATGCCAGAACCACCTGGCGGACACTATGGAATCACCTGCCGCGCATGCCGGAACCACCTCTCAGACGTGCCGGAAGCACGTGCCAGACTCGCCGGAAACACCTACCGGACAGACCGGAACCACCTGCCAAGAACGCCGGAGCCACCTGTTCGACTCGCTGGAACCACCTGCCGGACAGGCCAATATCAACTGCTGGCTATGCCAGAAACACCTGGGGGACGGTCCGGGATCACCTGCCAGCCATGGCGGAACCACCTCTCAGACGTACCAGAACCACCTGCCGGAGAAGCTGGAAACACGTCCTGGACAGACTGGAACCACGTGACGGCCATGCCTGAACCACCCGCCGAGCACGGCGGAACCACCTGCCGGACACGCCAAAATCACCTGCGGGCTACGGCAGAACCACTTGGACGACTCTCCGAAATGACCTGCCGGGCATGTTGGAACCACCTCTCAGACGTGCCGGAAGCACGTGCCGGACACGCCGGAATCACCTACCGGACAGACCGGAACCACCTGACGAGCACGCCGGAGCCACCTGTTCGACTCGCTGGAACCACCTGCCGGACAGGCCAATATCAACTGCTGGCTATGCCAGAACCACCTGGGGGACGGTCCGGGATCACCTGCCAGCCATGGCGGAACCACCTCTCATACGTACCAGAACCACCTGCCGGAGAAGCTGGAAACACGTCCTGGAGAGTCTGGAACCACCTGCCGGCCAAGCCTGAACCACCTGCCAAGCACAACGGAACAACCTGCCAGACACGCCAAAATCACCTGCGTGTTATGCCAGAACCACTTGGAGGACTCTCTGGGATGACCTGCCGGGCATGCCGGAACCACCTCTCAGACGTGCCAGAACCATGTGGCGGACAGTCCGGAATCACCTGTTGGGCATGCGCAACCACCTCTGAGACGTACCAGAACCACATGCCGTGCAGGCTGGAACCACCTACCGGACAGACCGGAATCACCTTTCGGGCATGCCGGAACCACCTGTCAGATGTGCCAGAAACACGTGCCGGAGACGCCGGAAGCACCTGCCAAGCACGTTGGAACCACCTGCTCAACTCGCCTGAACCACCTGCCGGACATGCCAAAATCACCTGCCGACTATGCCAGAACCACTTGGCGAACACTCCGGAATCACTTGCCGGGCATGCAGGAACCACCACTCAGACATGCCAGAACCCCGTGCCAATGACCCCGGAAGCACCAGCCGAGCACGCCGGAACCACCTGCTCGACTCGCCAGAACCACCTGCCGGACACGCAAAAATCACCTGCCGGCTACGCCACAACCAGTTGGGGAACACTTCGGAATCACCTGCCGGGCTTGCTGGAACCACCTGCCGGTCATGCCAAAATCACCTGCCAACTACGCCAGTACCACTTGGCGGACACTGTGGAAACACCTGTCGGGCCGGCCGGAACCACATCTCAGACGTGCCAGAACCATGAGCATGAGATGCTGGAACCACACCACGAAAAGACGGAAAACACCTGCCAGACCGGTCTGAACAACCTACCGAGCACGCCGGAGCCACCTGCTCGACTCACCGGTACCACCTCCCTGACACGCCAAAATCACCTGCTGGGTATGCCAGAACCACTTGGCGGACACTCCGGAATCATCTGCCGGACATGCCGGAACCAGCTCTCAGACACACCAGAACCACGTGCCGGAGACGCCGGAAGCACCTGCCGAGCATGCCGGAGCCACCTGCTCGACTCGCCAGAAACACCTGCCGGACACGCCAAAATCACCTGCCGGGTATGCCAGAACCACCTGGCGGACACTACGGAATCACCTGCCGTGCATGCCGGAACCACCTCTCAGACGTGCCGGAAGCACATGCCGGACACACCGGAAACACCTACCGGACAGACCGGAACCACCTGCCAAGAACGCCGGAGCCACCTGTTCGACTCGCTGGAACCAACTGCCGGAAAGGCCAATATCAACTGCTGGCTATGCCAGAACCACCTGGGGGACAGTCCGGGATCACCTGCCAGCCATGGCGGAACCACCTCTCAGACGTTCCAGAACCACCTGCCGGAGAAGCTGTAAACACGTCCTGGACAGACTGGAACCACGTGACGGCCATGCCTGAACCACCTGCCGAGCACGGCGGAACCACCTGCCGGACACGCCAAAATCACCTTCGAGCTACGCCAGAACCACTTGGACGACTCTCCGAAATGACCTGCCGGGCATGTTGGAACCACCTCTCAGACGTGCCAGAAGCACGTGGCGGACAGTCCGGAATCACCTGTTGGGCATACGCAACCACGTCTGAGACGTACCAGAAACACATGCCGTGCAGGCTTTAACCACCTACCGGACAGACCGGAATCACCTTTCGGGCATGCCGGAACCACCTGTCAGATGTGCCAGAAACACGTGCCGGAGACGCCGGAAGCACCTGCCGAGCACGTCGCAACCACCTGCTCAACTCGCCTGAACCACCTGCCGGACACGCCAAGATCACCTGCCCGCTACACCAGCACCACTTCGGGGACAAGCCGGAATCACGTGAGGGGCATGCCGGCACAGCCTCTCAGACTGAACCTCGTGCCGCACACCACAGAACCACCTGCCGGACAGACCGGAACCACCTGCCGGACACGCCGGTACCACCGGCTCGACCCGCCGGAACGACCGCTGGACATGCAAAATCACCTGCCGGCTTCGCCGGAAACACTTGGCGAACACTCCGGAATCACCTGCCGGGCATGCCGGAACCACCTCTCAGATATGCCACAACCACGCGCCAATGACACCAGAAGCACGTGCCGAGCACGCCGGAACCACCTGCTCGACTTGCCAGAACCACCTGCCGGACACGCAAAAATCACCTGCCGGCTACACCACAACCAGTTGGGGAACACTTCGGAATCACCTGCCGGGCTTGCTGGAGCCACCTGCCGGTCATGCCAAAATCACCTGCCAACTACGCCAGAACCGCTTGGCGGACACTGTGGAAACACCTGTCGGGTCGGCCGGAACCACATCTCAGACGTGCCAGAACCATGTGGCGGACAGTCCAGAATCACCTGTTGGGCATGCGCAGCCACCTCTGTGACGTACCAGAACCACATGCCGTGCAGGCTGGAACCACCTACCGGACAGACCGGAATCACCTTTCGGGAATGCCGGAACCACCTGTCAGATGTGCCAGAAACACGTGCCGGAGACGCCGGAAGCACCTGCCAAGCACGTTGGAACCACCTGCTCAACTCGCCTGAACCACCAGCCGGACATGCCAAAATCACCTGCCGACTATGCCAGAACCACTTGGCGAACACTCCGGAATCACTTGCCGGGCATGCAGGAACCACCTCTCAGACATGCCAGAACCCCGTGCCAATGACGCCGGAAGCACCAGCCGAGCACGCCAGAACCACCTGCTCGACTCGCCAGAACCACCTGCCGATCACGCAAAAATCACCTGCCGGCTACGCCACAACCAGTTGGTGAACACTTTGGAATCACCTGCCAGGCTTGCTGGAACCACCTGCCAGTCATGCCAAAATTACCTGCCAACTACCCCACAACCGCTTGGCTGACACTGTGGAAACACCTGTCGGGCCGGCTGGAACCACATCTCAGACGTGCCAGAAATGTGTTCATGAGATGCTGGAACCACAACCCGAACAGACGGATACCACCTGCCAGAACCGCCTGAACCACCTGCTGAGCACGCCGGAACCACCTACCGGACAGACCGGAATCAACTTTTGGGCATGCCGGAACCACCAGTCAGATGTGCCAGAAACACGTGCCGGAGACGCCGGAAGCACCTGCCGAGCACGTCGCAACCACCTGCTCAAATCGCCTGAACCACCTGCCGGACACGCCAAAGTCACCTGCCCGCTACACCAGCAGCACTTCGGGGACAAGCCGGAATCACGTGAGGGGCATGCCGGCACAGCCTCTCAGACTGAACCTCGTGCCGGACACCACAGAACCACCTGCCGGACAGACCGGAACCACCTGCCGGACACGCCGGAACCACCGGCTCGACCCGCCGAAACGACCGCTGGACATGCAAAATCACCTGCCGGCTACGCCGGAAACACTTGGCGAACACTCCGGAATCACCTGCCGGGCATGCCGGAACCACCTCTCAGATATGCCAGAACCACGTGCCAATGACCCCGGAAGCACCTGCCGAGCACGCCGGAACCACCTGCTCGACTCGCCAGAACCACCTGCCGGACACGCAATAATCACCTGCCGGCTACGCCACAACCAGTTGGGGAACACTTCGGAATCACCTGCTGGGCTTGCTGGAACCACCTGACGGTCATGCCAAAATCACCTGCCAACTACGCCAGTACCACTTGGCGGACACTGTGGAAACACCTGTCGGGCCGGCCGGAACCACATCTCAGACGTGCCAGAACCATGAGCATGAGATGCTGGAACCACACCACGAAAAGACGGAAAACACCTGCCAGACCCGTCTGAACAACCTGCCGAGCACGCCGGAGCCACCTGCTCGACTCGCCGGAACCACCTACCTGACATGCCCAAATCACCAGCCGGGTATGCCAGAACCACTTGGCGGACACTCCGGAATCATCTGCCGGACATGCCGGAACCAGCTCTCAGACACACCAGAACCACGTGCCGGAGACGCCGGAAGCACCTGCCGAGCATGCCGGAGCCACCTGCTCGACTCGCCAGAAACACCTGCCGCACACGCCAAAATCACCTGTCGCGCATGCCGGAACCACCTCTCAGACGTGCCGGAAGCACGTGCCGGACACGACGGAATCACCTACCGGACAGACCGGAACCACCTGCCGAGCACGCCGGAGCCACCTGTTCGACTCGATGGAACCACCTGCCGGACAGGCCAATATCAACTGCTGGCTATGCCAGAACCACCTAGGGGATGGTCCGGAATCACCTGCCAGCCATGGCGGAACCACCTCTCAGACGTACCAGAACCACCTGCCGGAGAAGCTGGAAACACGTCCTGGACAGTCTGGAACCACCTGCCGGCCAAGCCTGAACCACCTGCCAAGCACCACGGAACAACCTGCCAGACAGCCAAAATCACCTGCGTGTTATGCCAGAACCACTTGGAGGACTCTCTGGGATGACCTGCCGGGCATGCCGGAATCACCTCTCAGACGTGCCAGAACCATGTGGCGGACAGTCCGGAATCACCTGTTGGGCATGCGCAACCACCTCTGAGACGTACCAGAACCACATGACGTGCAGGCTGGAACCACCTACCGGACAGACCGGAATCACCTTTCGGGCATGCCGGAACCACCTGTCAGATGTGCCAGAAACACGTGCCGGAGACGCCGGAAGCACCTGCCAAGCACGTTGGAACCACCTGCTCAACTCGCCTGAACCACCAGCCGGACATGCCAAAATCACCTGCCGACTATGCCAGAACCACTTGGCGAACACTCCGGAATCACTTGCCGGGCATGCAGGAACCACCTCTCAGACATGCCAGAACCCGGTGCCAATGACCCCGGAAGCACCAGCCGAGCACGCCGGAACCACCTGCTCGACTCGCCAGAACCACCTGCCGATCACGCAAAAATCACCGGCCGGCTACGCCACAACCAGTTGGGGAACACTTTGGAATCACCTGCCAGGCTTGCTGGAACCACCTGCCGGTCATGCCAAAATCACCTGCCAACTACGCCAGAACCGCTTGGCAGACACTGCGGAAACACCTGTCGGGCCGGCTGGAACCACATCTCAGACGTGCCAGAAACGTGTTCATGAGATGCTGGAACCACACCCTGAACAGACGGATACCACCTGCCAGAACCGCCTGAACCACCTGCTGAGCACGCCGGAACCACCTGCTCGACTCACCGGTACCACCTCCCTGACACGCCAAAATCACCTGCTGGGTATGCCAGAACCACTTGGCGGACACTCCGGAATCATCTGCCGGACATGCCGGAACCAGCTCTCAGACACACCAGAACCAAGTGCCGGAGACGCCGGAAGCACCTGCCGAGCATGCCGGAGCCACCTGCTCGACTCGCCAGAAACACCTGCCGGACACGCCAAAATCACCTGCCGGGTATGCCAGAACCACCTGGCGGACACTACGGAATCACCTGCCGCGCATGCCGGAAGGACGTGCCAGACACGCCGCAAACACCTTCCGGACAGACCGGAACCACCTGCCAAGAACGCCGGAGCCACCTGTTCGACTCGCTGGAACCACCTGACGGACAGGCCAATATCAACTGCTGGCTATGCCAGAACCACCTGGGGGACAGTCCGGGATCACCTGCCAGCCATGGCGGAACCACCTCTCAGACGTACCAGAACCACCTGCCGGAGAAGCTGGAAACACGTCCTGGACAGACTGGAACCACGTGACGGCCATGCCTGAACCACCTGCCGAGCACGGCGGAACCACCTGCCGGACGTGCCAAAATCACCTGCGGGCTACGCCAGAACCACTTGGACGACTCTCCGAAATGACCTGCCGGGCATGTTGGAACCACCTATCAGACGTGCCAGAAGCACGTGGCGGACAGTCCGGAATCACCTGTTGGTCATACGCAACCACCTCTGACACGTACTAGAACCACGTGCCGTGCACGCCGGAACCACCTACCGGACAGACCGGAATCAACTTTTGGGCATGCCGGAACCACCAGTCAGATGTGCCAGAAACACGTGCCGGAGACGCCGGAAGCACCTGCCGAGCACGTTGCAACCACCTGCTCAACTCACCTGAACCACCTGCCGGACACGCCAAAATCACCTGCCCGCTACACCAGCACCACTTCGGGGACAAGCCGGAATCACGTGAGGGGCATGCCGGCACAGCCTCTCAGACTGAACCTCGTGCCGGACACCACAGAACCACCTGCCGGACAGACCGGAACCACCTGCCGGACACGCCGGAACCACCGGCTCGACACGCCGGAACGACCGCTGGACATGCAAACTCACCTGCCGGCTACGCCGGAAACACTTGGCGAACACTCCGGAATCACCTGCCGGGCATGCCGGAACCACCTCTCAGATATGCCAGAACCACGTGCCAATGACCCCGGAAGCACCTGCCGAGCACGCCGGAACCACCTGCTCGACTCGCCAGAACCACCTGCCGGACACGCAGAAATCACCTGCCGGCTACGCCACAACCAGTTGGGGAACACTTCGGAATCACCTGCCGGGCTTGCTGGAACCACCTGCCGGTCATGCCAAAATCACCTGCCAACTACGCCAGTACCACTTGGCGGACACTGTGGAAACACCTGTCGGGCCGGCCGGAACCACATCTCAGACGTGCCAGAACCATGTGCATGAGATGCTGGAACCACACCCCGAACAGACGGAAAACACCTGCCAGAGCCGTCTGAACATCCTGCCGAGCACCTACCTGACATGCCCAAATCACCAGCTGGGTATGCCAGAACCACTTGGCCGACACTCTGGAATCATCTGCCGGACATGCCGGAACCAGCTCTCAGACACACCAGAACCACGTGCCGGAGACGCCGGAAGCACCTGCCGAGCATGCCGGAGCCACCTGCTCGACTCGCCAGAAACACCTGCCGGACACTCCAAAATCACCTGCCGGGTATGCCAGAAGCACCTGGCGGACACTCCGAAATCACCTGTCGCGCATGCCGGAACCACCTCTCAGACGTGCCGGAAGCACGTGCCGGACACGCCGGAATCACCTACGGGACAGACCGGAACCACCTGCCGAGCACGCCGGAGCCACCTGTTCGACTCGCTGGAACCAGCTGACGGACAGGCCAATGTTAACTGCTGGCTATGCCAGAACCACCTGGGGGATGGTCCGGAATCACCTGCCAGCCATGGCGGAACCACCTATCAGACGTACCAGAACCACCTGCCGGAGAAGCTGGAAACACGTCCTGGACAGTCTGGAACCACCTGCCGGCCAAGCCTGAACCACCTGCCAAGCACCACGGAACATCCTGCCAGACACGCCAAAATCACCTGCGTGTTATGCCTGAACCACTTGGAGGACTCTCTGGGATGACCTGCCGGGCATGCCCGAAACACCTCTAAGACGTGCCAGAACCATGTGGCGGACAGTCCGGTATCACCTGTTGGGCATGCGCAACCACCTCTGAGACGTACCAGAACCACATGCCGTGCAGGCTGGAACCACCTTCCGGACAGACTGGAATCACCTTTCGGGCATGCCGGAACCACCTGTCAGATGTGCCAGAAACACGTGCCGGAGACGCCGGAAGCACCTGCCGAGCATGCCGGAGCCACCTGCTCGACTCGCCAGAAACACCTGCCGGACACGCCAAAATCACCTGCCGGGTATGCCAGAACCACCTGGCGGACACTACGGAATCACCTGCCGCGCATGCCGGAAGGACGTGCCAGACACGCCGCAAACACCTACCGGACAGACCGGAACCACCTGCCAAGAACGCCGGAGCCACCTGTTCGACTCGCTGGAACCACCTGCCGGACAGGCCAATATCAACTGCTGACTATGCCAGAACCACCTGGGGGACAGTCCGGGATCACCTGCCAGCCATGGCGGAACCACCTCTCAGACGTACCAGAACCACCTGCCGGAGAAGCTGGAAACACGTCCTGGACAGACTGGAACCACGTGACGGCCATGCCTGAACCACCTGCCGAGCACGGCGGAACCACCTGCCGGACACGCCAAAATCACCTGCGGGCTACGCCAGAACCACTTGGACGACTCTCCGAAATGACCTGCCGGGCAGGTTGGAACCACCTCTCAGACGTGCCAGAAGCACGTGTCGGACAGTCCGGAATCACCTGTTGGGCATACGCAACCACCTCTGACACGTACCAGAACCACGTGCCGTGCACGCAGGAACCACCTACCGGACAGACCGGAATCAACTTTTAGGCATGCCGGAACCACCAATCAGATGTGCCAGAAACACGTGCCGGAGACGCCGGAAGCACCTGCCGAGCACGTCGCAACCACCTGCTCAACTCGCCTGAACCACCTGCCGACTATGCCAGAACCACTTGGCGAACAGTCCGGAATCACTTGCCGGGCATGCAGGAACCACCTCTCAGACATGCCAGAACCCCGTGCCAATGACCCCGGAAGCACCAGCCGAGCACGCCGGAACCACCTGCTCGACTCACCAGAACCACCTGCCGATCACGCAAAAATCACCTGCCGGCTACGCCACAACCAGTTGGTGAACACTTTGGAATCACCTACCAGGCTTGCTGGAACCACCTGCCGGTCATGCCAAAATCACCTGCCAACTACGCCAGAACCGCTTGGCGGACACTGCGGAAACACCTGTCGGGCCGGCTGGAACCACATCTCAGACGTGCCAGAAACGTGTTCATGAGATGCTGGAACCACACCCCGAACAGACGGATACCACCTGCCAGAACCGCCTGAACCACCTGCCGAGCACGCCGGAACCACCTGCTCGACTCACTGATACCACCTCCCTGACACGCCAAAATCACCTGCTGGGTATGCCAGAACCACTTGGCGGACACTCCAGAATCATCTGCTGGACATGCCGGAACCAGCTCTCAGACACACCAGAACCAAGTGCCGGAGACGCCGGAAGCACCTGCCGAGCATGCCGGAGCCACCTGCTCGACTCGCCAGAAACACCTGCCGGACACGCCAAAATCACCTGCCGGGTATGCCAGAACCACCTGCCGGACACTACGGAATCACCCGCCGCGCATGCCGGAAGCACGTGCCAGACTCGCCGCAAACACCTACCGGACAGACCGGAACCACCTGCCAAGAACGCCGGAGCCACCTGTTCGACTCGCTGGAACCACCTGCCGGACAGGCCAATATCAACTGCTGGCTATGCCAGAACCACCTGGGGGACAGTCCGGGATCACCTGCCAGCCATGGCGGAACCACCTCTCAGACGTACCAGAACCACCTGCCGGAGAAGCTGGAAACACGTCCTGGACAGACTGGAACCACGTGACGGCCATGCCTGAACCACCTGCCGAGCACGGCGGAACCACCTGTCGGACACGCCAAAATCACCTGCGGGCTACGCCAGAACCACTTGGACGACTCTCCGAAATGACCTGCCGGGCATGTTGGAAACACCTCTCAGACGTGCCAGAAGCACTTGGCGAACACTGCGGAATCACCTGCCGTGCATGCCGGAACCACCTCTCAGATATGCCAGAACCACGTGCCAATGACCCCGGAAGCACCTGCCGAGCACGCCGGAACCAGCTGCTCGACTCGCCAGAACCACCTGCCGGACACGCAGAAATCACCTGCCGGCTACGCCACAACCAGTTGGGGAACACTTCGGAATCACCTGCCGGGCTTGCTGGAACCACCTGCCGGTCATGCCAAAACCACCTGCCAACTACGCCAGTACCACTTGGCGGACACTGTGGAAACACCTGTGGGGCAGGCCGGAACCACCTCTCAGACGTGCCAGAGGCACGTGGCGGACAGTCCGGAATCACCTGTTGGGCATACGCAACCACCTCTGACACGTACCAGAACCACGTGCCGTGCACGCCGGAACCACCTACCGGACAGACCGGAATCAACTTTTGGGCATGCCGGAACCACCAGTCAGATGTTCCAGAAACACGTGCCGGAGACGCCGGAAGCACCTGCCGAGCACGTCGCAACCACCTGCTCAACTCGCCTGAACCACCTGCCGGACACGCCAAAATCACCTGCCCGCTACACCAGCACCACTTCGGGGACAAGCCGGAATCACGTGAGGGGCATGCCGGCACAGCCTCTCAGACTGAACCTCGTGCCGGACACCACAGAACCACCTGCCGGACAGACCGGAACCACCTGCCGGACACGCCGGAACCACCGGCTCGACCCGCCGGAACGACCGCTGGACATGCAAACTCACCTGCCGGCTACGCCGGAAACACTTGGCGAACACTCCGGAATCACCTGCCGGTCATGCCGGAACCAGTTCTCAGATATGCCAGAACCACGTGCCAATGACCCCGGAAGCACCTGCCGAGCACGCCGGAACCAGCTGCTCGACTCGCCAGAACCACCTGCCGGACACGCAGAAATCACCTGCCGGCTACGCCACAACCAGTTGGGGAACACTTCGGAATCACCTGCCGGGCTTGCTGGAACCACCTGCCGGTCATGCCAAAATCACCTGCCAACTACGCCAGTACCACTTGGCGGACACTGTGGAAACACCTGTCGGGCCGGCCGGAACCACCTCTCAGACGTGCCGGAAGCACGTGCCAGACACGCCGGAAACACCTACCGGACAGACCAGAACCACCTGCCAAGAACGCCGGAGCCACCTGTTCGACTCGCTGGAACCACCTGCCAGACAGGCCAATGTAAACTGCTGGCTATGCCAGAACCACCTGGGGGACAGTCCGGGATCACCTGCCAGCCATGGCGGAACCACCTCTCAGACGTACCAGAACCACCTGCCGGAGAAGCTGGAAACATGTCCTGGACAGACTGGAACCACGTGACGGCCATGCCTGAACCACCTGCCGAGCACGGCGGAACCACCTGCCGGACACGCCAAAATCACCTGCGGGCTACGCCAGAACCACTTGGACGACTCTCCGAAATGACCTGCCGGGCATGTTGGAACCACCTCTCAGACGTGCCAGAAGCACGTGGCGGACAGTGCGGAATCACCTGTTGGGCATACGCAACCACCTCTGAGACGTACCAGAACCGCGTTCGGTGCACGCCGGAACCACCTACCGGACAGACCGGAATCCACTTTTGGGCATGCCGGAACCACCAGTCAGATGTGCCAGAAACACGTGCCGGAGACGCCGGAAGCACCTGCCGAGCACGTCGCAACCACCACTCAACTCGCCTGAACCACCTGCCGGACACGCCAAAATCACCTGCCCGCTACACCAGCACCACTTCGGGGACAAGCCGGAATCACGTGAGGGGCATGCCGGCACAGCCTCTCAGACTGAACCTCGTGCCAGACACCACAGAACAACCTGCCGGACAGACCGGAACCACCTGCCGGACACGCCAGAACCACCGGTTCGACCCGCCGGAACGACCGCTGGACATGCAAAATCACCGGCCCGCTACGCCAGATACACTTGACGAACACTCCGGAATCACCTGCCGGGCATGCCGGAACCACCTCTCAGATATGCCAGAACCACGTGCCAATGACCCCGGAAGCACCTGCCGAGCACGCCGGAACCACCTGCTCGACTCGCCAGAACCACCTGCCGGACACGCAAAAATCACCTGCCGGCTACGCCACAACCAGTTGGGGAACACTTCAGAATCACCTGCTGGGCTTGCTGGAACCACCTGACGGTCATGCCAAAATCACCTGCCAACTACGCCAGTACCACTTGGCGGACACTGTGGAAACACCTGTCGGGCCGGCCGGAACCACATCTCAGACGTGCCAGAACCATGAGCATGAGATGCTGGAACCACACCACGAAAAGACGGAAAACACCTGCCAGACCCGTCTGAACAACCTGCCGAGCACGCCGGAGCCACCTGCTCGACTCGCCGGAACCACCTACCTGACATGCCCAAATCACCAGCCGGGTATGCCAGAACCACTTGGCGGACACTCCGGAATCATCTGCCGGACATGCCGGAACCAGCTCTCAGACACACCAGAACCAAGTGCCGGAGACGCCGGAAGCACCTGCCGAGCATGCCGGAGCCACCTGCTCGACTCGCCAGAAGCACATGCCGGACACACCAAAATCACCTGCCGGGTACGCCAGAACCACCTGGCGGACACTCCGAAATCACCTGTCGCGCATGCCGGAACCACCTCTCAGACGTGCCGGAAGCACGTGCCGGACACGCCGGAATCACCTACCGGACAGACCGGAACCACCTGCCGAGCACGCCGGAGCCACCTGTTCGGCTCGCTGGAACCACCTGTCGGACAGGCCAATATCAACTGCTGGCTATGCCAGAACCACCTGGGGGACGGTCCGGAATCACCTGCCAGCCATGGCGGAACCACCTCTCAGACGAACCAGAACCACCTGCCGGAGAAGCTGGAAACACGTCCTGGACAGTCTGGAACCACCTGCCGGCCAAGCCTGAACCACCTGCCAAGCACTACGGAACAACCTGCCAGACACGCCAAAATCACCTACGTGTTATGCCAGAACCACTTGGAGGACTCTCTGGGATGACCTGCCGGGCATGCCGGAACCACCTCTCAGACGTGCCAGAACCATGTGGCGGACAGTCCGGAATCACCTGTTGGGCATGCGCAGCCACCTCTGAGACGTACCAGAACCACATGCCGTGCAGGCTGGAACCACCTACCGGACAGACCGGAATCAACTTTCGGGCATGCCGGAACCACCTGTCTGATGTGCCAGAAACACGTGCCGGAGACGCCGGAAGCACCTGCCAAGCACGTTGGAACCACCTGCTGAACTCGCCTGAACCACCAGCCGGACACGCCAAAATCACCTGCCGACTATGCCAGAACCACTTGGCGAACACTCCGGAATCACTTGCCGGGCATGCAGGAACCACCTCTCAGACATGCCAGAACCCCGTGCCAATGACCCCGGAAGCCCCAGCCGAGCACGCCGGAACCACCTGCTCGACTCGCCAGAACCACCTGCCGATCACGCAAAAATCACCTGCCGGCTACGCCACAACCAGTTGGTGAACACTTTGGAATCACCTGCCAGGCTTGCTGGAACCACCTGCCAGTCATGCCAAAATCACCTGCCAACTATGCCAGAACCGCTTGGCGGACACTGCGGAAACACCTGTCGGGCCGGCTGGAACCACATCTCAGACGTGCCAGAAACGTGTTCATGAGATGCTGGAACCACACCCCGAACAGACGGATACCACCTGCCAGAACCGCCTGAACCACCTGCTGAGCACGCCGGAACCACCTGCTCGACTCACCGGTACCACCTCCCTGACACGCCAAAATCACCTGCTGGGTATGCCAGAACCACTTGGCGGACACTCCGGAATCATCTGCTGGACATGCCGGAACCAGCTCTCAGACACACCAGAACCAAGTGCCGGAGACGCCGGAAGCACCTGCCGAGCATGCCGGAGCCACCTGCTCGACTCGCCAGAAACACCTGCCGGACACGCCAAAATCACCTGCCCGGTATGCCAGAACCACCTGGCGGACACTACGGAATCACCTGCCTCACATGCCGGATCCAACTCTCAGACGTGCCGGAAGCATGTGCCGGACACGCCGGGAACACCTACCGGACAGACCGGAACCACCTGCCAAGAACACCGGAGCCACCTGTTCGACTCGCAGGAACCACCTGCCGCACAGGCCAAGATCAACTGCTGGCTATGCCAGAACCACCTGGGGGACAGTCCGGGATCACCTGCCAGCCATGCCGGAACCACCTCTCAGACGTACCAGAACCACCTGCCGGAGAAGCTGGAAACACGTCCTGGACAGACTGGAACCACGTGACGGCCATGCCTGAACCACCTGCCGAGCACGGCGGAACCACCTGCCGGACACGCCAAAATCACCTGCGGGCTACGCCAGAACCACTTGGCCGACTCTCCGAAATGACCTGCCGGGCATGTTGGAACCACCTCTCAGACGTGCCAGAAGCACGTGGCGGACAGTCCGGGATCACCTGTTGGGCATACGCAACCACCTCTGAGACGTACCAGAACCACGTGCCGTGCACGCCGGAACCACCTACCGGACAGACCGGAATCAACTTTTGGGCATGCCGGAACCACCAGTCAGATGTGCCAGAAACACGTGCCGGAGACGCCGGAAGCACCTGCCGAGCACGTCGCAACCACCTGCTCAACTCGCCTGAACCACCTGCCGGACACGCCAAAATCACCTGCCCGCTACACCAGCACCACTTCGGGGACAAGCCGGAATCACGCGAGGGGCATGCCGGCACAGCCTCTCAGACTGAACCTCGTGCCGGACACCACAGAACCACCTGCCGGACAGACCGGAACCACCTGCCGGACACGCCGGAACCACCGGCTCGACCCGCCGGAACGACCGCTGGACATGCAAAATCACCTGCCGGCTACGCCGGAAACACTTGGCGAACACTCCGCAATCACCTGCCGGGCATGCCGGAACCACCTCTCAGATATGCCAGGACCACGCGCCAATGACCCCGGAAGCACCTGCCGAGCACGCCGGAACCACCTGCTCGACTCGCCAGAACCACCTGCCGGACACGCAAACATCACCTCCCGGCTACACCACAACCAGTTGGGGAACACTTCGGAATCACCTGCCGGGCTTGCTGGAACCACCTGCCGGTCATGCCAAAATCACCTGCCAACTACGCCAGTACCACTTGGCGGACACTGTGGAAACACCTGTCAGGCCGGCGGGAACCACATCTCAGACGTGCCAGAACCATGTGCGTGAGATGCTGGTACCACACCCTGAACAGACAGAAAACACCTGCCAGACCCGTCTGAACAACCTGCCGAGCACGCCGGAGCCACCTGCTCGACTCGCCGGAACCACCTACCTGACATGCCCAAATCACCAGCCGGGTATGCCAGAACCACTTGGCGGACACTCCGGAATCATCTGCTGGACATGCCGGAACCAGCTCTCAGACACACCAGAACCACATGCCGGAGACGCCGGAAGCACCTGCCGAGCATGCCGGAGCCACCTGCTCGACTCGCCAGAAGCACATGCCGGACACGCCAAAATCACCTGCCGGGTACGCCAGAACCACATGGCGGACACTCCGAAATCACCTATCGCGCATGCCGGAGCCACCTCTCAGACGTGCCGGAAGCACGTGCCAGACACGCCGGAATCACCTACCGGACAGACCGGAACCAGCTGCCGAGCACGCCGGAGCCACCTGTTCGGCTCGCTGGAACCACCTGTCGGACAGGCCAATATCAACTGCTGGCTATGCCAGAACCACCTGGGGGACGGTCCGGAATCACCTGCCAGCCCTGGCGGAACCACCTCTCAGACGTACCAGAACCACCTGCCGGAGAAGCTGGAAAAACGTCCTGGACAGTCTGGAACCACCTGCCGGCCAAGCCTGAACCAACTGCCAAGCACAACGGAACAACCTGCCAGACATGCCAAAATCACCTGCGTATTATGCCAGAACCACTTGGAGGACTCTCTGGGATGACCTGCCGGGCATGCCGGAACCACCTCTCAGACGTGCCAGAACCATGTGGCGGACAGTCCGGAATCACCTGTTGGGCATACGCAACCACCTCTGAGACGTACCAGAACCACGTGCCGTGCACGCCGGAACCACCTACCGGACAGACCGGAATCACCTTTCGGGCATGCCGGAACCACCTGTCAGATGTGCCAGAAACACGTGCCGGAGACGCCGGAAGCACCTGCCAAGCACGTTGGAACCACCTGCTCAACTCGCCTGAACCAACAGCCGGACATGCCAAAATCACCTGCCGACTATGCCAGAACCACTTGGCGAACACTCCGGAATCACTTGCCGGGCATGCAGGAACCACCTCTCAGACATGCCAGAACCCCGTGCCAATGACCCCGGAAGCACCAGCCGAGCACGCCGGAACCACCTGCTCGACTCGCCAGAACCACCTGCCGATCACGCAAAAATCACCTGCCGGCTACGCCACAACCAGTTGGTGAACACTTTGGAATCACCTGCCAGGCTTGCTGGAACCACCTGCCAATCATGCCAAAATCACCTGCCAACTACGCCAGAACCGCTTGGCGGACACTGCGGAAACACCTGTCGGGCCGGCTGGAACCACATCTCAGACGTGCCAGAAACGTGTTCATGAGATGCTGGAACCACACCCCGAACAGACGGATACCACCTGCCAGAACCGCCTGAACCACCTGCTGAGCACGCCGGAACCACCTGCTCGACTCACCGGTACCACCTCCCTGACACGCCAGAATCACCTGCTGGGTATGCCAGAACCACTTGGCGGACACTCCGGAATCATCTGCCGGGCATGCCGGAACCACCTCTCAGACGTGCCAGAACCATGTGGCGGACAGTCCGGAATCACCTGTTGGGCATGCGCAACCACCTCTGAGACGTACCAGAAACACATGCCGTGCAGGCTTTAACCACCTACCGGACAGACCGGAATCACCTTTCGGGCATGCCGGAACCACCTGTCAGGTGTGCCAGAAACACGTGCCGGAGACGCCGGAAGCACCTGCCGAGCACGCCGGAACCACCTGCTCGACTCGCCAGAACCACCTGCCGGACACGCAAAAATCACCTGCCGGCTACGCCACAACCAGTTGGGGAACACTTTGGAATCACCTGCCAGGCTTGCTGGAACCACGTGCCAGTCATGCCAAAATCACCTGCCAACTACGCCAGAACCGCTTGGCGGACACTGCGGAAACACCTGTCGGGCCGGCTGGAACCACATCTCAGACGTGCCAGAAACGTGTTCATGAGATGCTGGAACCACACCCCGAACAGACGGATACCACCTGCCAGAACCGCCTGAACCACCTGCTGAGCACGCCGGAACCACCTGCTCGACTCACCGGTACCACCTCCCTGACACGCCAAAATCACCAGCCGGGTACGCCAGAACCACCTGGCGGACACTCCGAAATCACCTGTCGCGCATGCCGGAACCACCTCTCAGACGTGCCGGAAGCACGTGCCGGACACGCCGGAATCACCTACCGGACAGTCCGGAACCACCTGCTGAGCACGCCGGAGCCACCTGTTCGGCTCGCTGGAACCACCTGTCGGACAGGCCAATATCAACTGCTGGCTATGCCAGAACCACCTGGGGGACGGTCCGGAATCACCTGCCAGCCATGGCGGAACCACCTCTCAGACGAACCAGAACCACCTGCCGGAGAAGCTGGAAACACGTCCTGGACAGTCTGGAACCACCTGCCGGCCAAGCCTGAACCACCTGCCAAGCACTACGGAACAACCTGCCAGACACGCCAAAATCACCTACGTGTTATGCCAGAACCACTTGGAGGACTCTCTGGGATGACCTGCCGGGCATGCCGGAACCACCTCTCAGACGTGCCAGAACCATGTGGCGGACAGTCCGGAATCACCTGTTGGGCATGCGCAGCCACCTCTGAGACGTACCAGAACCACATGCCGTGCAGGCTGGAACCACCTACCGGACAGACCGGAATCAACTTTCGGGCATGCCGGAACCACCTGTCTGATGTGCCAGAAACACGTGCCGGAGACGCCGGAAGCACCTGCCAAGCACGTTGGAACCACCTGCTCAACTCGCCTGAACCACCAGCCGGACACGCCAAAATCACCTGCCGACTATGCCAGAACCACTTGGCGAACACTCCGGAATCACTTGCCGGGCATGCAGGAACCACCTCTCAGACATGCCAGAACCCCGTGCCAATGACCCCGGAAGACCCAGCCGAGCACGCCGGAACCACCTGCTCGACTCGCCAGAACCACCTGCCGATCACGCAAAAATCACCTGCCGGCTACGCCACAACCAGTTGGTGAACACTTTGGAATCACCTGCCAGGCTTGCTGGAACCACCTGCCAGTCATGCCAAAATCACCTGCCAACTACGCCAGAACCGCTTGGCGGACACTGCGGAAACACCTGTCGGGCCGGCTGGAACCACATCTCAGACGTGCCAGAAACGTGTTCATGAGATGCTGGAACCACACCCCGAACAGACGGATACCACCTGCCAGAACCGCCTGAACCACCTGCTGAGCACGCCGGAACCACCTGCTCGACTCACCGGTACCACCTCCCTGACACGCCAAAATCACCTGCTGGGTATGCCAGAACCACTTGGCGGACACTCCGGAATCATCTGCCGGACATGCCGGAACCAGCTCTCAGACACACCAGAACCACGTGCCGGAGACGCCGGAAGCACCTGCCGAGCATGCCGGAGCCACCTGCTCGACTCGCCAGAAACACCTGCCGGACACGCCAAAATCAGCTGCCGGGTATGCCAGAACCACCTGGCGGACACTACGGAATCACCTGCCGCGCATGCCGGAACCACCTCTCAGATATGCCAGAACCACGCGCCAGTACCCCGGAAGCACCTGCCGAGCACGCCGGAAGCACCTGCTCGACTCGCCAGAACCACCTACCTGACATGGCCAAATCACCAGCCGGGTATGCCAGAACCACTTGGCGGACACTCCGGAATCATCTGCCGGACATGCCGGAACCAGCTCTCAGACACACAAGAACCACGTGCCGGAGACGCCGGAAGGACCTGCCGAGCATGCCGGAGCCACCTGCTCGACTCGCCAGAAACACCTGCCGGACACGCCAAAATCACCTGCCCGCTACACCAGCACCACTTCGGGGACAAGCCGGAATCACGTGAGGGGCATGCCGGCACAGCCTCTCAGACTGAACCTCGTGCCGGACACCACAGAACCACCTGCCGGACAGACTGGAACCACCTGCCGGACACGCCGGAACCACCGGCTCGACCCGCCGGAACGACCGCTGGACATGCAAAATCACCTGCCGGCTACGACGGAAACACTTGGCGAACATTCAGGAATCACCTGCCGGGCATGCCTGAACCACCTCTCAGATATGCCAGGACCACGCGCCAATGACCCCGGAAGCACCTGCCGAGCATGCCGGAGCCACCTGCTCGACTCGCCAGAAACACCTGCCGGAAACGCCAAAATCACCTGCCGGGTACGCCAGAACCACCTGGCGGACACTACGGAATCACCTGCCGCGCATGCCGGAACCACCTCTCAGACGTGCCGGAAGCACGTGCCGGACACGCCGGAAACACCTACCGGACAGACCGGAACCACCTGCCAAGAACGCCAGAGCCACCTGTTCGACTCGCTGGAACCACCTGCCGGACAGGCCAATATCAACTGCTGGCTATGACAGAACCACCTGGGGGACGGTCCGGGATCACCTGCCAGCCATGGCGGAACCACCTCTCAGACGTACCAGAACCACCTGCCGGAGAAGCTGGAAACACGTCCTGGACAGACTGGAACCACGTGACGGCCATGCCTGAACCACCTGCCGAGCACGGCGGAACCACCTGCCGGACACGCCAAAATCACCTGCGGGCTACGCCAGAACCACTTGGACGACTCTCCGAAATGACCTGCCGGGCATGTTGGAACCACCTCTCAGACGTGCCAGAAGGACGTGGCGGACAGTCCGGAATCACCTGTTGGGCATACGCAACCACCTCTGACACGTACCAGAACCACGTGCCGTGCACGCCGGAACCACCTACCGGACAGACCGGAATCAACTTTTGGGCATGCCGGAACCACCAGTCAGATGTGCCAGAAACACGTGCCGGAGACGCCGGAAGCACCTGCCGAGCACGTCGCAACCACCTGCTCAACTCGCCTGAACCACCTGCCGGACACGCCAAAATCACCTGCCCGCTACACCAGCACCACTTCGGGGACAAGCCGGAATCACGTGAGGGGCATGCCGGCACAGCCTCTCAGACTGAACCTCGTGCCGGACACCACAGAACCACCTGCCGGACAGACCGGAACCACCTGCCGGACACGCCGGAACCACCGGCTCGACCCGCCGGAACGACCGCTGGACATGCAAAATCACCTGACCGCTACGCCGGATACACTTGACGAACACTCCGGAATCACCTGCCGGGCATGCCGGAACCACCTCTCAGATAAGCCAGAACCACGTGCCAATGACCCCGGAAGCACCTGGCTAGCACGCCGGAACCACCTGCTCGACTCGCCAGAACCACCTGCCGGACACGCAAAAATCACCTGCCGGCTACGCCACAACCGGTGGGGGAACACTTCGGAATCACCTGCCGGGCTTGCTGGAACCGCCTGCCGGTCATGCCAAAATCACCTGCCAACTACGCCAGTACCACTTGGCGGACGCTGTGGAAACACCTGTCGGGCCGGCCGGAACCACATCTCAGACGTGCCAGAACCATGTGCATGAGATGCTGGAACCACACCCCGAACAGACGGAAAACACCTGCCAGACCCGTCTGAACAACCTGCCGAGCACGCCGGAGCCACCTGCTCGACTCGGCGGAACCACCTACCTGACATGCCCAAATCACCAGCCGGGTATGCCAGAACCACTTGGCGGACACTCCGGAATCATCTGCCGGACATGCCGGAACCAGCTCTCAGACACACCAGAACCACGTGCCGGAGACGCCGGAAGCACCTGCCGAGCATGCCGGAGCCACCTGCTCGACTCGCCAGAAACACCTGCCGGACACGCCAAAATCACCTGCCGGGTACGCCAGAACCACCTGGCGGACACTCCGAAATCAGCTGTCGCGCATGCCGGAACCACCTCTAAGACGTGCCGGAAGCACGTGCCGGACACGCCGGAATCACCTACCGGACAGACCGGAACCACCTGACGAGCACGCCAGAGCCACCTGTTCGACTCGTTGGAACCACCTGCCGGACAGGCCAATATTAACTGCTGGCTATGCCAGAACCACCTGGGGGACTGTCCGTGATCACCTGCCAGCCATGGCAGAACCACCTCTCAGACGTACCAGAACCACCTGCCGGAGAAGCTGGAAACACTTCCTGGACAGACTGGCACCACGTGACGGCCATGCCTGAACCACCTGCCAAGCACGGCGGAACCACCTGCCGGACACGCCAAAATCACCTGCGGGCTACGCCAGAACCACTTGGACGACTCTCCGAAATGACCTGCCGGGCATGTTGGAACCACCTCTCAGACGTGCCGGAAGCACGTGGCGGACAGTCCGGAATCACCTGTTGGGCATACGCAACCACCTCTGACACGTACCAGAACCACGTGCCGTGCACGCCGGAACCACCTACCGGACAGACCGGAATCAACTTTTGGGCATGCCGGAACCACCAGTCAGATGTGCCAGAAACACGTGCCGGAGACGCCGGAAGCACCTGCCGAGCACGTCGCAACCACCTGCTCAACTCGCCTGAACCACCTGCCGGACACGCCAAAATCACCTGCCCGCTACACCAGCACCACTTCGGGGACAAGCCGGAATCACGTGAGGGGCATGCCGGCACAGCCTCTCAGACTGAACCTCGTGCCGGGCACCACAGAACCACCTGCCGGACAGACTGGGACCACCTGCCGGACACGCCGGAACCACCGGCTCGACCCGCCGGAACGACCGCTGGACATGCAAAATCACCTGACCGCTACGCCGGATACACTTGACGAACACTCCGGAATCACCTGCCGGGCAGGCCGGAACCACCTCTCAGATAAGCCAGAACCACGTGCCAATGACCCCGGAAGCACCTGCCGAGCACGCCGGAACCACCTGCTCGACTCGCCAGAACCACCTGCCGGACACGCAAAAATCACCTGCCGGCTACGCCACAACCGGTGGGGGAACACTTCGGAATCACCTGCCGGGCTTGCTGGAACCGCCTGCCGGTCATGCCAAAATCACCTGCCAACTACGCCAGTACCACTTGGCGGACACTGTGGAAACACCTGTCGGGCCGGCCGGAACCACATCTCAGACGTGCCAGAACCATGTGCATGAGATGCTGGAACCACACCCCGAACAGACGGAAAACACCTGCCAGACCCGTCTGAACAACCTGCCGAGCACGCCGGAGCCACCTGCTCGACTCGGCGGAACCACCTACCTGACATGCCCAAATCACCAGCCGGGTATGCCAGAACCACTTGGCGGACACGCCGGAATCATCTGCCGGACATGCCGGAACCAGCTCTCAGACACACCAGAACCACGTGCCGGAGACGCCGGAAGCACCTGCCGAGCATGCCGGAGCCACCTGCTCGACTCGCCAGAAACACCTGCCGGACACGCCAAAATCACCTGCCGGGTACGCCAGAACCACCTGGCGGACACTCCGAATTCAGCTGTCGCGCATGCAGGAACCACCTCTCAGACGTGCCGGAAGCACGTGCCGGACACGCCGGAATCACCTACCGGACAGACCGGAACCACCTGCCAAGAACGCCGGAGCCACCTGTTCGACTCGCTGGAACCACCTGCCGGACAGGCCAATATCAACTGCTGGCTATGCCAGAACCACCTGGGGGACGGTCCGGAATCACCTGCCAGCCATGGCGGAACCACCTCTCAGACGTACCAGAACCACCTGCCGGAGAAGCTGGAAACACGTCCTGGACAGTCTGGAACCACCTGCCGGCCAAGCCTGAACCACCTGCCAAGCACCACGGAACAACCTGCCAGACACGCCAAAATCACCTGCGTGTTATGCCAGAACCACTTGGAGGACTCTCTGGGATGACCTGCCGGGCATGCCGGAACCACCTCTCAGACGTGCCAGAACCATGTGGCGGACAGTCCGGAATCACCTGTTGGGCATGCGCAACCACCTCTGAGACGTACCAGAACCACATGCCGTGCAGGCTGGAACCACCTACCGGACAGACCGGAATCACCTTTCGGGCATGCCGGAACCACCTGTCAGATGTGCCAGAAACACGTGCCGGAGACGCCGGAAGCACCTGCCGAGCACGTCGCAACCACCTGCTCAACTCGCCTGAACCACCTGCCAGACACGCCAAAATCACCTGCCCGCTACACCAGCACCACTTCGGGGACAAGCCGGAATCACGTGAGGGGCATGCCGGCACAGCCTCTCAGACTGAACCTCGTGCCGGACACCACAGAACCACCTGCCGGACAGACCGGAACCACCTGCCGGACACGCCGGAACCACCGGCTCGACCCGCCGGACCGACCGCTGGACGTGCAAAATCACCTGCCGGCTATGCCGGAAACACTTGGCGAACACTCCGGAATCACCTTCCGGGCGTGCCGGAACCACCTCTCAGATATGCCAGAACCACGTGCCAATGACCCCGGAAGCACCTGCCGAGCACGCCCTAACCACCTGCTCGACTCGCCAGAACCACCTGCCGGACACGCAAAAATCACCTGCCGGCTACGCCACAACCAGTTGGGGAACACTTCGGAATCACCTGCCGGGCTTGCTGGAACCACCTGCCGGTCATGCCAAAATCACCTGCCAACTACTCCAGTACCACTTGGCGGACACTGTGGAAACACCTGTCGGGCTGGCCGGAACCACATCTCAGACGTGCCAGAACCATGTGCATGAGATGCTGGAACCACACCCCGAACAGACGGAAAACACCGGCCAGACCCGTCTGAACAACCTGCCGAGCACGCCGGAGCCACATGCTCGACTCGCCGGAACCACCTACCTGACATGCCCAAATCACCAGCCGGGTATGCCAGAACCACTTGGCGGACACGCCGGACTCATCTGCCAGACATGCCGGAACCAGCTGTCAGACACACCAGAACCACGTGCCGGAGACGCCGGAAGCACCTGCCGAGCATGCCGGAGCCACCTGCTCGACTCTCCAGAACCACCAGCCGGACACGACAAAATCACATGCTCGGTACGCCAGAACCCCCTGGCGGACACTCCGAAATCACCTGTCGCGCATGCCGGAACCACCTCTCAGACGTGCCGGAAGCACGTTCCGGACACGCCGGAATCACCTACCGGACAGACCGGAACCACCTGCCGAGCACGCCGGAGCCACCTGTTCGACTCGCTGGAACCACCTGCCGGACAGGCCAATATCAACTGCTGGCTATGCCAGAACCACCTGGGGGACGGTCCGGAATCACCTGCCAGCCATGGCGGAACCACCTCTCAGACGTACCAGAAATACCTGCCGGAGAAGCTGGAAACACGTCCTGGACAGTCTGGAACCACCTGCCGGCCAAGCCTGAACCACCTGCCAAGCACAACGGAACAACCTGCCAGACACGCCAAAATCACCTGCGTGTTATGCCAGAACCACTTGGAGGACTCTCTGGGATGACTTGCCGGGCATGCCGGAACCACCTCTCAGACGTGCCAGAACCATGTGGCGGACAGTCCGGAATCACCTGTTGGGCATGCGCAACCACCTCTGAGACGTACCAGAACCACATGCCGTGCAGGCTGGAACCACCTACCGGACAGACCGGAATCACCTTTCGGGCATGCCGGAACCACCTGTCAGATGTGCCAGAAACACGTGCCGGAGACGCCGGAAGCACCTGCCGAGCACGTCGCAACCACCTGCTCAACTCGCCTGAACCACCTGCCGGACACGCCAAAATCACCTGCCCGCTACACCAGCACCACTTCGGGGACAAGCCGGAATCACGTGAGGGGCATGCCGGCACAGCCTCTCAGACTGAACCTCGTGCCGGACACCACAGAACCACCTGCCGGACAGACCGGAACCACCTGCCGGACACGCCGGAACCACCGGCTCGACCCGCCGGACCGACCGCTGGACGTGCAAAATCACCTGCCGGCTATGCCGGAAACACTTGGCGAACACTCCGGAATCACCTTCCGGGCGTGCCGGAACCACCTCTCAGATATGCCAGAACCACGTGCCAATGACCCCGGAAGCACCTGCCGAGCACGCCCTAACCACCTGCTCGACTCGCCAGAACCACCTGCCGGACACGCAAAAATCACCTGCCGGCTACGCCACAACCAGTTGGGGAACACTTCGGAATCACCTGCCGGGCTTGCTGGAACCACCTGCTGGTCATGCCAAAATCACCTGCCAACTACTCCAGTACCACTTGGCGGACACTGTGGAAACACCTGTCGGGCTGGCCGGAACCACATCTCAGACGTGCCAGAACCATGTGCATGAGATGCTGGAACCACACCCCGAACAGACGGAAAACACCGGCCAGACCCGTCTGAACAACCTGCCGAGCACGCCGGAGCCACATGCTCGACTCGCCGGAACCACCTACCTGACATGCCCAAATCACCAGCCGGGTATGCCAGAACCACTTGGCGGACACGCCGGACTCATCTGCCAGACATGCCGGAACCAGCTCTCAGACACACCAGAACCACGTGCCGGAGACGCCGGAAGCACCTGCCGAGCATGCCGGAGCCACCTGCTCGACTCGCCAGAACCACCAGCCGGACACGACAAAATCACATGCTGGGTACGCCAGAACCCCCTGGCGGACACTCCGAAATCACCTGTCACGCATGCCGGAACCACCTCTCAGACGTGCCGGAAGCACGTTCCGGACACGCCGGAATCACCTACCGGACAGACCGGAACCACCTGCCGAGCACGCCGGAGCCACCTGTTCGACTCGCTGGAACCACCTGCCGGACAGGCCAATATCAACTGCTGGCTATGCCAGAACCACCTGGGGGACGGTCCGGAATCACCTGCCAGCCATGGCGGAACCACCTCTCAGACGTACCAGAAATACCTGCCGGAGAAGCTGGAAACACGTCCTGGACAGTCTGGAACCACCTGCCGGCCAAGCCTGAACCACCTGCCAAGCACAACGGAACAACCTGCCAGACACGCCAAAATCACCTGCGTGTTATGCCAGAACCACTTGGAGGACTCTCTGGGATGACTTGCCGGGCATGCCGGAACCACCTCTCAGACGTGCCAGAACCATGTGGCGGACAGTCCGGAATCACCTGTTGGGCATGCGCAACCACCTCTGAGACGTACCAGAACCACATGCCGTGCAGGCTGGAACCACCTACCGGACAGACCGGAATCATCTTTCGGGCATGCCGGAACCACCTGTCAGATGTGCCAGAAACACGTGCCGGAGACGCCGGAAGCACCTGCCAAGCACGTCGCAACCACCTGCTCAACTCGCCTGAACCACCTGCCGGACACGCCAAAATCACCTGCCCGCTACACCAGCACCACTTCGGGGACAAGCCGGAATCACGTGAGGGGCATGCCGGCACAGCCTCTCAGACTGAACCTCGTGCCGGACACCACAGAACCACCTGCCGGACAGACCGGAACCACCTGCCGGACACGCCGGAACCACCGGCTCGACCCGCCGGAACGACCGCTGGACATGCAAAATCACCTGCCGGCTACGCCGGAAACACTTGGCGAACATTCAGGAATCACCTGCCGGGCATGCCGGAACCACCTCTCAGATATGCCAGAACCACGCGCCAATGACACCGGAAGCACCTGCCGAGCACGCCGGAAGCACCTGCTCGACTCGCCAGAACCACCTGCCGGACACGCAAAAATCACCTGCCAGCTACGTCACAACCAGTTGGGGAACACTTCGCAATCACCTGCCGGGCTTGCTGGAACCACCTGCCGGTCAGGCCAAAATCACCTGCCAACTACGCCAGTACCACTTGGCGGACACTGTGGAAACACCTGTCGGGCCGGCCGGAACCACGTCTCAGACGTGCCAGAACAATGTGCTTGAGAGGCTGGAACCACACCCCGAACAGACGGAAAACACCTGCCAGACCCGTCTGAACAACCTGCCGAGCACGCCGGAGCCACCTGCTCGACTCGCCGGAACCACCTACCTGACATGCCCAAATCACCAGCCGGGTATGCCAGAACCACTTGGCGGACACTCCGGAATCATCTGCCGGACATGCCGGAACCAGCTCTCAGACACACCAGAACCACGTGCCGGAGACGCCGGAAGCACCTGCCGAGCATGCCGGAGCCACCTGCTCGACTCGCCAGAAACACCTGCCGGACACGCCAAAATCACCTGGCGGACACTCCGAAATCACCTGTCGCGCATGCCGGAACCACCTCTCAGACGTGCCGGAAGCACGTGCCGGACACGCCGGAATCACCTACCGGAAAGACCGGAACCACCTGCCGAGCACGCCGGAGCCACCTGTTCGACTCGCTGGAACCACCTGCCGGACAGGCCAATATCAACTGCTGGCTATGCCAGAACCACATGGGGGACGGTCTGGAATCACCTGCCAGCCATGGCGGAACCACCTCTAAGACGTACCAGAAATACCTGCCGGAGAAGCTGGAAACACGTCCTGGACAGTCTGGAACCACTTGCCGGCCAAGCCTGAACCACCTGCCAAGCACAACGGAACAACCTGCCAGACACGCCAAAATCACCTGCGTGTTATGCCAGAACCACTTGGAGGACTCTCTGGGATGACCTGCCAGGCATGCCGGAACCACCTCTCAGACGTGCCAGAACCATGTGGCGGACAGTCCGGAATCACCTGTTGGGCATGCGCAACCACCTCTGAGACGTACCAGAACCACGTGCCGTGCAGGCTGGAACCACCTACCGGACAGACCGGAATCATCTTTCGGGCATGCCGGAACCACCTGTCAGATGTGCCAGAAACACGTGCCGGAGACGCCAGAAGCACCTGCCAATCACGTTGGAACCACCTGCTCAACTCGCCTGAACCACCTGCCAGACATGCCAAAATCACCTGCCGACTATGCCAGAACCACTTGGCGAACACTCCGGAATCACTTGCCGGGCATGGGAACACTTCGGAATCACCTGCCCGAACCACCTGCCGGTCATGCCAAAATCACCTGCCAACTACGTCAGTAGCACTTGGCGGACACTGTGGAAACACCTGTCGGGCCGGCCGGAACCACATCTCAGACGTGCCAGAACCATGAGCATGAGATGCTGGAACCACACTCCGAAAAGACGGAAAACACCTGCCAGACCCGTCTGAACAACCTGCCGAGCACGCCAGAGCCACCTGCTCGACTCACCGGTACCACCTGCCTGACACGCCAAAATCACCTGCTGGGTATGCCAGAACCACTTGGCGGACACTCCGGAATCATCTGCCGGTATTGCCGGAACCAGCTCTCAGACACACCAGAACCACGTGCCGGAGACGCCGGAATCACCTGCCGAGCATGCCGGAGCCACCTGCTCGACTCGCCAGAAACACCTGCCGGACACGCCAAAATCACCTGCCGGGTATGCCAGAACCACCTGGCGGACACTACTGAATCACCTGCCGCGCATGCCGGAACCACCTCTCAGACGTGCCGGAAACACATGCCGGACACGCCGGAAACACATACCGGACAGACCAGAACCACCTGCCAAGAACGCCGGAGCCACCTGTTCGACTCGCTGGAACCACCTGCCGGACAGGCCAATATCAACTGCTGGCTATGCCAGAACCACCTGGGGGTCAGTCCGGGATCACCTGCCAGCCATGGCGGAACCACCTCTCAGACGTACCAGAACCACCTGCCGGAGAAGCTGGAATCACGTCCTGGACAGACTGGAACCACGTGACGGCCATGCCTGAACCACCTGCCGAGCACGGCGGAACCACCTGCCGGACACGCCAAAATCACCTGCGGGCTACGCCAGAACCACTTGGACGACTCTCCGAAATGACCTGCCGGGCATGTTGGAACCACCTCTCAGACGTGCCAGAAGCACGTGGCGGACAGTCCGGAATCACCTATTGGGCATACGCAACCACCTCTGAGACGTACCAGAACCACGTGCCGTGCATGCCGGAACCACCTACCGGACAGACCGGAATCAACATTTTGGCATGCCGGAACCACCAGTCAGATGTGCCAGAAACACGTGCCGGAGACGCCGGAAGCACCTGCCGAGCTCGTCGCAACCACCTGCTCAACTCGCCTGAACCACCTGCCGGACACACCAAAATCACCTGCCCGCTACACCAGCACCACTTCGGGGACAAGCCGGAATCACGTGAGGGGCATGCCGGCACAGCCTCTCAGACTGAACCTCGTGCCGGACACCACAGAACCACCTGCCGGACAGACCGGAACCACCTGCCGGACACGCCGGAACCACCGGCTCGACCCGCCGGAATGACCGCTGGACATGCAAAATCACCTGCCGTCTACGCCGGAAACACTTGGCGAACACTCCGCAATCACCTGCCGGGCATGCCGGAACCACCTCTCAGATATGCCAGAACCACGCGCCAATGACCCCAGAAGCACCTGCCGAGCACGCCGGAACCACCTGCTCGACTCGCCAGAACCACCTGCCGGACACGCAAAAATCACCTGCAGGCTACGTCACAACCGGTGGGGGAACACTTCGGAATCACCTGCTGGGCTTGCTGGAACCACCTGCCGGTCATGCCAAAATCACCTGCCAACTACGCCAGTACCACTTGGCGGACACTGTGGAAACACCTGTCGGGCCGGCCGGAACCACATCTCAGACGTGCCAGAACCATGTGCATGAGATGCTGGAACCACACACCGAACAGACGGAAAACACCTGCCAGACCCGTCTGAACAACCTGCCGAGCACGCCGGAGCCACCTGCTCGACTCGCCGGAACCACCTACCTGACATGCCCAAATCACCAGCCGGGTATGCCAGAACCACTTGGCGGACACTCCGGAATCATCTGCCGGACATGCCGGAACCAGCTCTCAGACACACCAGAACCACGTGCCGGAGACGCCGGAAGCACCTGCCGAGCATGCCGGAGCCACCTGCTCGACTCGCCAGAAACACCTGCCGGACACGCCAAAATCACCTGCTGGGTACGCCAGAACAACCTGGCGGACACTCCGTAACCACCTGTCGCGCATGCCGGAACCACCTCTCAGACGTGCCGGAAGCACGTGCCGGACACGCCGGAATCACCTACCGGACAGACCGGAACCACCTGCCGAGCACGCCGGAGCCACCTGTTCGACTCGCTGGAACCACCTGCCGGACAGGCCAATATCAACTGCTGGCTATGCCAGAACCACCTGGGGGACGGTCCGGAATCACCTGCCAGCCATGGCGGAACCACCTCTCAGACGTACCAGAACCTCCTGCCGGAGAAGCTGGAAACACGTCCTGGACAGTCTGGAACCACCTGCCGGCCAAGCCTGAACCACCTGCCAAGCACAACGGAACAACGTGCCAGACTCGCCAAAATCACCTGCGTGTTATGCCAGAACCACTTGGAGGACTCTCTGGGAAGACCTGCCGGGCATGCCGGAACCACATCTCAGACGTGCCAGAACCATGTGGCGGACAGTCCGGAATCACCTGTTGGGCATGCGCAACCACCTCTGAGACGTACCAGAACCACATGCCGTGCAGGCTGGAACCACCTACCGGACAGACCGGAATCACCTTTCGGGCATGCCGGAACCACCTCTCAGATGTGGCAGAAACACGTGCCGGAGACGCCGGAAGCACCTGCCAAGCACGTTGGAACCACCTGCTCAACTCGCCTGAACGACCTGCCGGACATGCCAAAATCACCTGCCGACTATGCCAGAACCACTTGGCGAACACTCCGGAATCACTTGCCGGGCATGCAGGAACCACCTCTCAGACATGCCAGAACCCCGTGCCAATGACCCCGGAAGCACCAGCCGAGCACGCCGGAACCACCTGCTCAACTTGCCAGAACCACCTGCCGTTCACGCAAAAATCACCTGCCGGCTACGCCACAACCAGTTGGTGAACACTTTGGAATCACCTGCCAGGCTTGCTGGAACCACCTGCCAGTCATGCCAAAATCACCTGCCAACTACGCCAGAACCGCTTGGCGGACACTGCGGAAACACCTGTCGGGCCGGCTGGAACCACATCTCAGACGTGCCAGAAACGTGTTCATGAGATGCTGGAACCACACCCCGAAAAGACGGATACCACCTGCCAGGACCGCCTGAACCACCTGCTGAGCACGCCGGAACCACCTGCTCGACTCACCGGTACCACCTCCCTGACACGCCAAAATCACCTGCTGGGTATGCCAGAACCACTTGGCGGACACTCCGGAATCATCTGCCGGACATGCCGGAACCAGCTCTCAGATATGCCAGAACCACGTGCCAATGACCCCGGAAGCACCTGCCGAGCACGCCGGAACCACCTGCTCGACTCGCCAGAACCACCTGCCGATCACGCAAAAATCACCTGCCGGCTACGCCACAACCAGTTGGGGAACACTTCGGAATCACCTGCCGGGTTTGCTGGAACCACCTGCCGGTCATGCCAAAATCACCTGCCAACTACGCCAGTACAACTTGGCGGACACTGCAGAAACACCTGTCGGGCCGGCCGGAACCACATCTCAGACGTGCCAGAACCATGTGCATGAGATCCTGGAACCAAACCCCGAACAGACGGAAAACACCTGCCAGACCCGTCTGAACAACCTGCCGAGCACGCCGGAGCCACCTGCTCGACTCGCCGGAACCACCTACCTGACATGCCCAAATCACCAGCCGGGTATGCCAGAACCACTTGGCGGACACTCCGGAATCGTCTGCCGGACATGCCGGAACCAGCTCTCAGACACACCAGAACCACGTGCCGGAGACGCCGGAAGCACCTGCCGAGCATGCCGGAGCCACCTGCTCGACTCGCCAGAAACACCTGCCGGACACGCCAAAATCACCTCCCGGGTACGCCAGAACCACCTGGCGGACACTCCGAAATCACCTGTCGCGCATGCCGGAACCACCTCTCAGACGTGCCGGAAGCACGTGCCGGACACGCCGGAATCACCTACCGGACAGACCGGAACCACCCGCCGAGCACGCCGGAGACACCTGTGCGAATCGCTGGAACCACCTGCCGGACAGGCCAATATCAACTGCTGGCTATGCCAGAACCACCTGGGGGACGGTCCGGAATCACCTGCCAGCCATGGCGGAACCACCTCTCAGACGTACCAGAACCACCTGCCGGAGAAGCTGGAAACACGTCCTGGACAGTCTGGAACCACCTGCCGGCCAAGCCTGAACCACCTGCCAAGCACAAAGGAACAACCTGCCAGACACGCCAAAATCACCTGCGTGTTATGCCAGAACCACTTGGAGGACTCTCTGGGATGACCTGCCGGGCATGCCGGAACCACCTCTCAGACGTGCCAGAACCATGTGGCGGACAGTCCGGAATCACCTGTTGGGCATGCGCAACCACCTCTGAGACGTACCAGAACCACATGCCGTGCAGGCTGGAACCACCTACCGGACAGTCCGGAATCACCTTTCGGGCATGCCGGAACCACCTGTCAGATGTGCCAGAAACACGTGCCGGAGACGCCGGAAGCACCTGCCAAGCACGTTGGAACCACCTGCTCAACTCGCCTGAACCACCAGTCGGACATGCCAAAATCACCTGCCGACTATGCCAGAACCACTTGGCGAACACTCCGGAATCACTTGCCGGGCATGCAGGAACCACCTCTCAGACATGCCAGAACCCCGTGCCAATGACCCCGGAAGCACCAGCCGAGCACGCCGGAACCACCTGCTCGACTCGCCAGAACCACCTGCCGATCACGCAAAAATCACCTGCCGGCTACGCCACAACCAGTTGGTGAACACTTTGGAATCACCTGCCAGGCTTGCTGGAACCACCTGCCAGTCATGCCAAAATCACCTGCCAACTACGCCACAACCGCTTGGCGGACACTGTGGAAACACCTGTCGGGCCGGCTGGAACCACATCTCAGACGTGCCAAAACCATGAGCATGAGATGCTGGAACCACACCCCGAAAAGACGGATACCACCTGCCAGAACCGCCTGAACCACCTGCTGAGCACGCCGGAACCACCTGCTCGACTCACCGGTACCACCTCCCTGACACGCCAAAATCACCTGCTGGGTATGCCAGAACCACTTGGCGGACACTCCGGAATCATCTGCCGGACATGCCGGAACCAGCTCTCAGACACACCAGAACCAAGTGCCGGAGACGCCGGGAGCACCTGCCGAGCATGCCGGAGCCACCTGCTCGACTCGCCAGAAACACCTGCCGGACACGCCAAAACCACCTGCCCGGTATGCCAGAACCACCTGGCGGACTCTACGGAATCACCTGCCGCACATGCCGGAAACACCTCTCAGACGTGCCGGAAGCACGTGCCGGACACGCCGGAAACACCTACCGGACAGACCGGAACCACCTGCCAAGAACGCCGGAGCCACCTGTTCGACTCGCTGGAACCACCTGCCGGACAGGCCAATATCAACTGCTGGCTATGCCAGAACCACCTGGGGGACGGTCCGGGAGCACCTGCCAGCCATGGCGGAACCACCTCTCAGACGTACCAGAACCACCTGCCGGAGAAGCTGGAATCACGTCCTGGACAGACTGGAACCGCGTGACGGCCATGCCTCTACCACCTGCCGAGCACGGCGGAACCACCTGCCGGACACGCCAAAATCACCTGCGGGCTACGCCAGAACCACTTGGACGACTCTCCGAAATGACCTGCCGGGCATGTTGGAACCACCTCTCAGACGTGCCAGAAGCACGTGGCGGACAGTCCGGAATCACCTGTTGGGCATGCGCAACCACCTCTGACACGTACCAGAACCACGTGCCGTGCACGCCGGAACCGCCTACCGGACAGACCGGAATCAACTTTTGGGCATGCCGGAACCACCAGTCAGATGTGCCAGAAACACGTGCCGGAGACGCCGGAAGCACCTGCCGAGCACGTCGCAACCACCTGCTCAACTCGCCTGAACCACCTGCCGGACACGCCAAAATCACCTGCCCGCTACACCAGCACCACTTCGGGGACAAGCCGGAATCACGTGAGGGGCATGCCGGCACAGCCTCTCAGACTGAACCTCGTGCCGGACACCACAGAACCACCTGCCGGACAGACCGGAACACCTGCCGGACACGCCGGAACCACCGGCTCGACCCGCCGGAACGACCGCTGGACATGCAAAATCACCTGCCGGCTACGCCGGAAACACTTGGCGAACACTCCGGAATCACCTGCCGGGCATGCCGGAACCACCTCTCACATATGCCAGAACCACGTGCCAATGACCCCGGAAGCACCTGCCGAGCACGCCGGAACCACCTGCTCGACTCACCGGTACCACCTCCCTGACACGCCAAAATCACCTGCTGGGTATGCCAGAACCACTTGGTGGACACTCTGGAATCATCTGCCGGACATGCCGGAACCAGCTTTCAGACACACCAGAACCAAGTGCCGGAGACGCCGGAAGCACCTGCCGAGCATGCCGGAGCCACCTGCTCGACTCGCCAGAACCACCTGCCGGAAACGCAAAAATCACCTGCCGGCTACGCCAAAACCAGTTGGTGAACACTTTGGAATCACCTGCCAGGCTTGCTGGAACCACCTGACGGTCATGCCAAAATCACCTGCCAACTACGCCAGAACCGCTAGGCGGACACTGCGGAAACACCTGTCGGGCTGGCTGGAACCACATCTCAGACGTGCCAGAAACGTGTTCATGAGATGCTGGAACCACACCCCGAACAGACGGATACAACCTGCCAGAACCGCCTGAACCACCTGCTGAGCACGCCGGAACCACCTGCTCGACTCACCGGTACCACCTCCCTGACACGCCAAAATCACCTGCTGGGTATCCCAGAACCACTTGGCGGACACTCCGGAATCATCTGCCGGACATGCCGGAACCAGCTCTCAGACACACCAGAACCAAGTGCCGGAGACGCCGGAAGCACCTGCCGAGCATGCCGGAGCCACCTGCTCGACTCGCCAGAAACACCTGCCGGACACGCCAAAATCACCTGCCGGGTATGCCAGAACCACCTGGCGGACACTACGGAATCACCTGCCGCGCATGCCGGAACCACCTCCCAGACGTGCCGGAAGCACGTGCCAGACTCGCCGGAAACACCTACCGGACAGACCGGAACCACCTGCCAAGAACGCCGGAGCCACCTGTTCAACTCGCTGGAACCACCTGCCGGACAGGCCAATATCAACTGCTGGCTATGCCAGAACCACCTGGGGGACGGTCCGGGATCACCTGCCAGCCATGGCGGAACCACCTCTCAGACGTACCAGAACCACCTGCCGGGGAAGCTGGAAACACGTCCTGGAGAGACTGGAACCGCGTGACGGCCATGCCTGAACCACCTGCCGAGCACGGCGGAACCATCTGCCGGACACGCCAAAATCACCTGCGGGCTACGCCAGAACCACTTGGACGACTCTCCGAAATGACCTGCCGGGCATGTTGGAACCACCTCTCAGACGTGCCAGAAGCACGTGGCGGAAAGTCCGGAATCACCTGTTGGGCATACGCAACCACCTCTGACACGTACCAGAACCACGTGCCGTGCACGCCGGAACCACCTACCGGACAGACCGGAATCAACTTTTGGGCATGCCGGAACCACCAGTCAGATGTGCCAGAAACACGTGCCGGAGACGCCGGAAGCACCTGCCGAGCACGTCGCAACCACCTGCTCAACTCGCCTGAACCACCTGCCGGACACGCCAAAATCACCTGCCCGCTACACCAGCACCACTACGGGGACAAGCCGGAATCACGTGAGGGGCATGCCGGCACAGCCTCTCAGACTGAACCTCGTGCCGGACACCACAGACCACCTGCCGGACAGACCGGAACCACCTGCCGGACACGCTGGAACCACCGGCTCGACCCGCCGGAACGACCGCTGGACATGCAAACTCACCTGCCGGCTACGCCGGAAACACTTGGCGAACACTCCGGAATCACCTGCCGGGCATGCCGGAACCACCTCTCAGATATGCCACAACCACGTGCCAATGACCCCGGAAGCACCTGCCGAGCACGCCGGAACCACCTGCTCGACTCGCCAGAACCACCTGCCGGACACGCAGAAATCACCTGCCGGCTACGCCACAACCAGTTGGGGAACACTTCGGAATCACCTGCCGGGCTTGCTGGAACCACCTGCCGGTCAGGCCAAAATCACCTGCCAACTACGCCAGTACCACTTGGCGGACACTCCGGAATCATCTGCCGGACATGCCGGAACCAGCTCTCAGACACACCAGAACCACGTGCCGGAGACGCCGGAAGCACCTGCCGAGCATGCCGGAGCCACCTGCTCGACTCGCCAGAACCACCTGCCGGACACGCCAAAATCACCTGCCGGGTACGCCAGAACCACCTGGCGGACACTCCGAAACCACCTGTCGCGCATGCCGGAACCACCTCTCAGACGTGCCGGAAGCACGTGCCGGACACGCCGGAATCACCTACCGGACAGACCGCAACCACCTGCCGAGCACGCCGGAGCCACCTGTTCGACTCGCTGGAACCAACTGCCGGACAGGCCAATATCAGCTGCTGGCTATGCCAGAACCACCTGGAGGACGGTCCGGAATCACCTGCCCGCCATGGCGGAACCACCTCTCAGACGTACCAGAACCACCTGCCGGAGAAGCTGGAAACACGTCCTGGACAGTCTGGAACCACCTGCCGGCCAAGCCTGAACCACCTGCCAAGCACAACGGAACAACGTGCCAGACACGCCAAAATCACCTGCGTGTTATGCCAGAACCACTTGGAGGACTCTCTGGGATGACCTGCCGGGCATGCCGGAACCACCTCTCAGACGTGCCAGAACCATGTGGCGGACAGTCCGGAATCACCTGTTGGGCATGCGCAACCACCTCTGAGACGTACCAGAACCACATGCCGTGCAGGCTGGAACCACCTACCGGACAGCCCGGAATCACCTTTCGGGCATGCCGGAACCACCTGTCTGATGTGCCAGAAACACGTGCCGGAGACGCCGGAAGCACCTGCCAAGCACGTTGGAACCACCTGCTCAACTCACCTGAACCACCTGCCGGACATGCCAAAATCACCTGCCGACTATGCCAGAAACACTTGGCGAACACTCCAGAATCACTTGCCGGGCATGCAGGAACCACCTCTCAGACATGCCTGAACCCCGTGCCAATGACCCCGGAAGCACAGCCGAGCACGCCGGAACCACCTGCTCGACTCGCCAGAACCACCTGCCGATCACGCAAAAATCACCTGCCGGCTACGCCACAACCAGTTGGTGAACACTTTGGAATCACCTGCCAGGCTTGCTGGAACCACCTGACGGTCATGCCAAAATCACCTGCCAACTACGCCAGAACCGCTTATCGGACACTGCGGAAACACCTGTCGGGCCGGCTGTAACTACATCTCAGACGTGCCAGAAACGTGTTCATGAGATGCTGGAACCACACCCCGAACAGACGGATACCACCTGCCAGAACCGCCTGAACCACCTGCTGAGCACGCCGGAACCACCTGCTCGACTCACCGGTACCACCTCCCTGACACGCCAAAATCACCTGCTGGGTATGCCAGAACCACTTGGCGGACACTCCGGAATCATCTGCCGGACATGCCGGAACCAGCTCTCAGACACACCAGAACCAAGTGCCGGAGACGCCGGGAGCACCTGCCGAGCATGCCGGAGCCACCTGCTCGACTCGCCAGAAACACCTGCCGGACACGCCAAAATCACCTGCCCGGTATGCCAGAACCACCTGGCGGACTCTACGGAATCACCAGCCGCACATGCCGGAACCACCTCTCAGACGTGCCGGAAGCACGTGCCGGACACGCCGGAAACACCTACCGGACAGACCGGAACCACCTGCCAAGAACGCCGGAGCCACCTGTTCGACTCGCTGGAACCACCTGCCGGACAGGCCAATATCAACTGCTGGCTATGCCAGAACCACCTGGGGGACAGTCCGGGAGCACCTGCCAGCCATGGCGGAACCACCTCTCAGACGTACCAGAACCACCTGCCGGAGAAGCTGGAATCACGTCCTGGACAGACTGGAACCACGTGACGGCCATGCCTGAACCACCTGCCGAGCACGGCGGAACCACCTGCCGGACACGCCAAAATCACCTGCGGGCTACGCCAGAACCACTTGGCCGACTCTCCGAAATGACCTGCCGGGCATGTTGGAACCACCTCTCAGACGTGCCAGAAGCACGTGGCGGACAGTCCGGAATCACCTGTTGGGCATGCGCAACCACCTCTGAGACGTACCAGAACCACGTGCCGTGCACGCCGGAACCACCTACCGGACAGACCGGAATCAACTTTTGGGCATGCCGGAACCACCAGTCAGATGTGCCAGAAACACGTGCCGGAGTCGCCGGAAGCACCTGCCGAGCACGTCGCAACCACCTGCTCAACTCGCCTGAACCACCTGCCGGACACGCCAAAATCACCTGCCCGCTACACCAGCACCACTTCGGGGACAAGCCGGAATCACGTGAGGGGCATGCCGGCACAGCCTCTCAGACTGAACCTCGTGCCGGACACCACAGAACCACCTGCCGGACAGACCGGAACACCTGCCGGACACGCCGGAACCACCGGCTCGACCCGCCGGAACGACCGCTGGACATGCAAAATCACCTGCCGGCTACGCCGGAAACACTTGGCGAACACTCCGGAATCACCTGCCGGGCATGCCGGAACCACCTCTCACATATGCCAGAACCACGTGCCAATGACCCCGGAAGCACCTGCCGAGCACGCCGGAACCACCTGCTCGACTCACCGGTACCACCTCCCTGACACGCCAAAATCACCTGCTGGGTATGCCAGAACCACTTGGCGGACACTCTGGAATCATCTGCCGGACATGCCGGAACCAGCTTTCAGACACACCAGAACCAAGTGCCGGAGACGCCGGAAGCACCTGCCGAGCATGCCGGAGCCACCTGCTCGACTCGCCAGAACCACCTGCCGGAAACGCAAAAATCACCTGCCGGCTACGCCAAAACCAGTTGGTGAACACTTTGGAATCACCTGCCAGGCTTGCTGGAACCACCTGCCAGTCATGCCAAAATCACCTGCCAACTACGCCAGAACCGCTAGGCGGACACTGCGGAAACACCTGTCGGGCTGGCTGGAACCACATCTCAGACGTGCCAGAAACGTGTTCATGAGATGCTGGAACCACACCCCGAACAGACGGATACAACCTGCCAGAACCGCCTGAACCACCTGCTGAGCACGCCGGAACCACCTGCTCGACTCACCGGTACCACCTCCCTGACACGCCAAAATCACCTGCTGGGTATCCCAGAACCACTTGGCGGACACTCCGGAATCATCTGCCGGACATGCCGGAACCAGCTCTCAGACACACCAGAACCAAGTGCCGGAGACGCCGGAAACACCTGCCGAGCATGCCGGAGCCACCTGCTCGACTCCCCAGAAACACCTGCCGGACACGCCAAAATCACCTGCCGGGTATGCCAGAACCACCTGGCGGACACTACGGAATCACCTGCCGTGCATGCCAGAACCACCAGTCAGATGTGCCAGAAACACGTGCCGGAGACACCGGAAGCACCTGCTGAGCACGTCGTGACCACCTGCTCAACTCGCCTGAACCACCTGCCGGACAGGCCAAAATCACCTGCCCGCTACACCAGCACCACTTCGGGGACAAGGCGGAATCACGTGAGGGGCATTCCGGCACAGCCTCTCAGACAGAACCTCGTGACGGACACCACAGAACCACCTGCCGGACAGACCGGAACCACCTGCCGGACACGCCGGAACCACTGGCTCGACATGCCGGAACGACCGCTGGACATGCAAAATCACCTGCCGGCTACGCCGGAAACACTTTGCGCACATTCCGGAATCACCTGCCGGGCATGCCGGAACCGCCTCTCAGATATGCCAGAATCACGTTCCAATGACCCCGGAAGCACCTGCCGAGCACGCCGGAACCACCTGCTCGACTCGCCAGAACCACCTGCCGGACACGCAAAAATCACCTGCCGGCTACGCCACAACCAGTTGGGGAACACTTCGGAATCACCTGCCGGGCTTGCTGGAACCACCTGCCGGTCATGCCAAAATCACCTGCCAACTACGCCAGTACCACTTGGCGGACACTGTGGAAACACCTGTCAGGCCGGCCGGAACCACATCTCAGACGTGCCTGAACCATGTGCATGAGATGCTGGAACCACACCCCGAACAGATGGAGAACACCTGCCAGACCCGTCTGAACAACCTGCCGAGCATGCCGGAGCCACCTGCTCGACTCGCTGGAACCACCTACCTGACATGCCAAAATCACCAGCCGGGTATGCCAGAACCACTTGGTGGACACTCCGGAATCATCTTCCAGACATGCCGGAACCAGCTCTCAGACACACCACAACCACGTGCCGGAGACGCCGGAAGCACCGGGCGAGCATGCCGGAGCCACCTGCTCGACTCGCCAGAAACACCTGCCGGACACGCCAAAATCACCTGCCCGGTATGCCAGAACCACCTGGCGGACACTACGGAATCACCTGCCGCACATGCCGGAACCACCTCTCAGACGTGCCGGAAGCACGTGCCGGACACGCCGGAAACACCTACCGGACAGACCGGAAGCACCTGCCAAGAACGCCGGAGCCACCTGTTCGACTCGCTGGCACCACCTGCCGCACAGGCCAATATCAACTGCTGGCTAAGCCAGAACCACCTGGGGGACAGTCCGGGATCACCTGCCAGCCATGGCGGAACCACCTCTCAGACGTACCAGAACCACCTGCCGGAGAAGCTGGAAACACGTCCTAGACAGACTGGAACCACGTGACGGCCATGCCTGAACCACCTGCCGAACACGGCGGAACCACCTGCCGGACACGCCAAAATCACCTGCGGGCTACGCCAGAACCACTTGGACGACTCTCCGAAATGACCTGCCGGGCATGTTGGAACCACCTCTCAGACGTGCCTGAAGCACGTGGCGGACAGTCCGGAATCACCTGTTGGGCATACGCAACCACCTCTGACACGTACCAGAACCACGTGCCGTGCACGCCGGAACCACCTACCAGACAGACCGGAATCAACTTTTGGGCATGCCGGAACCACCAGTCAGATGTGCCAGAAACACGTGCCGGAGACGCCGGAAGCACCTGCCGAGCACGTAGCAAACACCTGCTCAACTCGCCTGAACCACCTGCCGGACACGCCAAAATAACTTGCCCGCTACACCAGCACCACTTCGGGGACAAGCCGGAATCACGTGAGGGGCATGCCGGCACAGCCTCTCAGACTGAACCTCGTGCCGGACACCACAGAACCACCTGCCGGACAGACCGGTACCACCTGCCGGACACGCCGGAACCACCGGCTCGACCCGCCGGAACGACCGCTGGACATCAAAATCACCTGCCGGCTACGCCGGAAACACTTGGCGAACACTCCGGAATCACCTGCCGGGCATGCCGTAACCACCTCTCAGATATGCGAGAACCACGTGCCAATGACCCCGGAAGCACCTGCCGAGCACGCCGGAACCACCTGCTCGACTCGCCAGAACCACCTGCCGGACACGCAAAAATCACCTGCCGGCTACGCCACAACCGGTGGGGGAACACTTCGGAATCACCTGCCGGGCTTGCTGGAACCACCTGACGGTCATGCCAAAATCACCTGCCAACTACGCCAGTACCACTTGGCGGACACTGTGGAAACACCTGTCGGGCCGGCCGGAACCACATCTCAGACGTGCCAGAACCATGTGCATGAGATGCTGGAACCACACCCCGAACAGTCGGAAAACACCTGCCAGACCCGTCTGAACAACCTGCCGAGCACGCCGGAGCCACCTGCTCGACTCGCCGGAACCACCTACCTGACATGCCCAAATCACCAGCCGGGTATGCCAGAACCACTTGGCGGACACTCCGGAATCATCTGCCGGACACACCGGAACCAGCTCTCAGACACACCAGAACCACGTGCCGGAGAACCCGGAAGCACCTGCCGAGCATGCCGGAGCCACCTGCTCGACACGCCAGAAACACCTGCCGGACACGCCAAAATCACCTGCCGGGTACGCCAGAACCACCTGGCGGACACTCCGAAATCACCTGTCGCGCATGCCCGAACCACCTCTCAGACGTGCCGGAAGCACGTGCCGGACACGCCGGAATCACCTACCGGACAGACCGGAACCACCTGCCGAGCACGCCGGAGCCACCTGTTCGACTCGCTGGAACCACCTGCCGGACAGGCCAATATTAACTGCTGGCTATGCCAGAACCACCTGGGGGACGATCCGGAATCACCTGCCAGCCATGGCGGAACCACCTCTCAGACGTACCAGAACCACCTGCCGGAGAAGCTGGAAACACGTCCTGGACAGTCTGGAACCACCTGCCGGCCAAGCCTGAACCACCTGCCAAGCACAACGGAGCAACCTGCCAGACACGCCAAAATCGCCTGCGTGTTATGCCAGAACCACTTGGAGGACTCTCTGGGATGACCTGCAGGGCATGCCGGAACCACCTCTCAGACGTGCCAGAACCATGTGGCGGACAGTCCGGAATCACCTGTTGGGCATGCGCAACCACCTCTGACACGTACCAGAACCACGTGCCGTGCAGGCTGGAACCACCTACCGGACAGACCGGAATCACCTTTCGGGCATGCCGGAACCACCTGTCAGATGTGCCAGAAACACGTGCCGGAGACGCCGGAAGCACCTGCCAAGCACGTTGGAACCACCTGCTCAACTCGCCTGAACCACCTGCCAGACATGCCAAAATCACCTGCCGACTATGCCAGAACCACTTGGCGAACACTCCGCAATCACTGGCCGGGCATGCAGGAACCACCTCTCAGACATGCCAGAACCCCGTGCCAATGACCCCGGAAGCACCAGCCGAGCATGCCAGAACCACCTGCTCGACTCGCCAGAACCACCTGCCGATCACGCAAAAATCACCTGCCGGCTACGCCACAACCAGTTGGTGAACACTTTGGAATCACCTGCCAGGCTTGCTGGAACCACCTGCCAGTCATGCCAAAATCACCTGCCAACTACGCCAGAACCGCTTGGCGGACACTGCGGAAACACCTGTCGGGCCGGCTGGAACCACATCTCAGACGTGCCAGAAACGTGTTCATGAGATGCTGGAACCACACCCCGAACAGACGGATACCACCTGCCAGAACCGCCTGAACCACCTGCTGAGCACGCCGGAACCACCTGCTCGACTCACCGGTACCACCTCCCTGACACGCCAAAATCACCTGCTGGGTATCCCAGAACCACTTGGCGGACACTCCGGAATCATCTGCCGGACACGCCGGAACCAGCTCTCAGACACACCAGAACCAAGTGCCGGAGACGCAGGAAGCACCTGCCGAGCATGCCGGAGCCACCTGCTCGACTCGCCAGAAACACCTGCCGGACACGCCAAAATCACCTGCCGGGTATGCCAGAACCACCTGGCGGACACTACGGAATCATCTGCCGCGCATGCCGGAACCACCTCTCAGACGTGCCGGAAGCACGTGCCAGACACGCCGGAAACACCTACCGGACAGACCGGAACCACCTGCCAAGAACGCCGGAGCCACCTGTTCGACTCGCTGGAACCACCTGCCGGACAGGCCACTATCAACTGCTGGCTATGCCAGAACCACCTGGGGGACAGTCCGGGATCACCTGCCAGCCATGGCGGAACCACCTCTCAGACGTATCAGAACCACCTGCCGGAGAAGCTGGAAACACGTCCTGGACAGACTGGAACCACGTGACGGCCATGCCTGAACCACCTGCCGAGCACGGCGGAACCACCTGCCGCACACGCCAAAATCACCTGCGGGCTACGCCAGAACCACTTGGACGACTCTCCGAAATGATCTGCCGGGCATGTTGGAACCACCTCTCAGACGTGCCAGAAGCACGTGGCGGACAGCCCGGAATCACCTGTTGGTCATACGCAACCACCTCTGACACGTACCAGTACCACGTGCCCTGCACGCCGGAACCACCTACCGGACAGACCGGAATCAACTTTTGGGCATGCCGGAACCACCAGTCAGATGTGCCAGAAACACGTGCCGGAGACGCCGGAAGCACCTGCCGAGCACGTCGCAACCACCTGCTCAACTCGCCTGAACCACCTGCCGGACACGCCAAAATCACCTGCCTGCTACACCAGCACCACTTCGGGGACAAGCCGGAATCACGTGAGGGGCATGCCGGCACAGCCTCTCAGACTGAACCTCGTGCCGGACACCACAGAACCACCTGCCGGACAGACCGGAACCACCTGCCGGACACGCCGGAACCACCGGCTCGACCCGCCGGAACGACCGCTGGACATGCAAAATCACCTGCCGGCTACGCCGGAAACACTTGGCGAACACTCCGGAATCACCTGCCGGGCATGCCGGAACCACCTCTCAGATATGCCAGAACCACGTGCCAATGACCCCGGAAGCACCTGCCGAGCACGCCGGAGCCACCTGTTCGACTCGCTGGAACCACCTGCCGGACAGGCCAATATTAACTGCTGGCTATGCCAGAACCACCTGGGGGACGGTCCGGAATCACCTGCAAGCCATGGCGGAACCACCTCTCAGACGTACCAGAACCACCTGCCGGAGAAGCTGGAAACACGTCCTGGAGAGTCTGGAACCACCTGCCGGCCAAGCCTGAACCACCTGCCAAACACAACGGAACAGCCTGCCAGACACGCCAAAATCACCTGTGTGTTATGCCAGAACCACTTGGAGGACTCTCTGGGATGACCTGCCGGGCATGCCGGAACCACCTCTCAGACGTGCCAGAACCATGTGGCGGACAGTCCGGAATCACCTGTTGGGCATGCGCAACCACCTCTGAGATGCACCAGAACCACATGCCGTGCAGGCTGGAACCACCTACCGGACAGACCGGAATCACCTTTCGGGCATGCCGGAACCACCTGTCAGATGTGCCAGAAACACGTGCCGGAGACGCCGGAAGCACCTGCCAAGCACGTTGGAACCACCTGCTCAACTCGCCTGAACCACCAGCCGGACATGCCAAAATCACCTGCCGACTATGCCAGAACCACTTGGCGAACACTCCGGAATCACTTGCCGGGCATGCAGGAACCACCTCTCAGACATGCCAGAACCCCGTGTCAATGACCCCGGAAGCACCAGCCGAGCACGCCGGAACCACCTGCTCGACTCGCCAGAACCACCTGCCGATCACGCAAAAATCACCTGCCGGCTACGCCACAACCAGTTGGTGAACACTTTGGAATCACCTGCCAGGCTTGCTGGAACCACCTGCCAGTCATGCCAAAATCACCTGCCAACTACGCCAGAACCGCTTGGCGGACACTGCGGAAACACCTGTCGGGCCGGCTGGAACCACATCTCAGACGTGCCAGAAACGTGTTCATGAGATGCTGGAACCACACCCCGAACAGACGGATACCACCTGCCAGAACCGCCTGAACCACCTGCTGAGCACGCCGGAACCACCTGCTCGACTCACCGGTACCACCTCCCTGACACGCCAAAATCACCTGCTGGGTATGCCAGAACCACTTGGCGGACACTCCGGAATCATCTGCCGGACACGCCGGAACCAGCTCTCAGACACACCAGAACCAAGTGCCGGAGACGCCGGAAGCACCTGCCGAGCATGCCGGAGCCACCTGCTCGACTCGCCAGAAACACCTGCCGGACACGCCAAAATCACCTGCCCGGTATGCCAGAACCACCTGGCGGACTCTACAGAATCACCTGCCGCACATGCCGGAACCACCTCTCAGACGTGCCGGAAGCACGTGCCGGACACGCCGGAAACACCTACCGGACAGACCGGAACCACCTGCCAAGAACGCCGGAGCCACCTGTTCGACTCGCTGGAACCACCTGCCGGACAGGCCAATATCAACTGCTGGCTATGCCAGAACCACCTGGGGGACAGTCCGGGAGCACCTGCCAGCCATGGCGGAACCACCTCTCAGACGTACCAGAACCACCTGCCGGAGAAGCTGGAAACACGTCCTGGACAGACTGGAACCACGTGACGGCCATGCCTGAACCACCTGCCGAGCACGGCGGAACCACCTGCCGGACACGCCAAAATCACCTGCGGGCTACACCAGAACCACTTGGACGACTCTCCGAAATGACCTGCCGGGCATGTTGGAACCACCTCTCAGACGTGCCAGAAGCACGTGGCGGACAGTCCGGAATCACCTGTTGGGCATGCGCAACCACCTCTGAGACGTACCAGAACCACGTGCCGTGCACGCCGGAACCACCTACCGGACAGACCGGAATCAACTTTTGGGCATGCCGGAACCACCAGTCAGATGTGCCAGAAACACGTGCCGGAGACGCCGGAAGCACCTGCCGAACACGTCGCAACCACCTGCTCAACTCGCCTGAACCACCTGCCGGACACGCCAAAATCACCTGCCCGCTACACCAGCACCAATTCGGGGACAAGCCGGAATCACGTGAGGGGCATGCCGGCACAGCCTCTCAGACTGAACCTCGTGCCGGACACCACAGAACCACCTGCCGGACAGACCGGAACCACCTGCCGGACACGCCGGAACCACCGGCTCGACCCGCCGGAACGACCGCTGGACGTGCAAAATCACCTGCCGGCTACGCCGGAAACACTTGGCGAACACTCCGGAATCACCTGCCGGGCATGCCGGAACCACCTCTCACATGTGCCAGAACCACGTGCCAATGACCCCGGAAGCACCTGCCGAGCACGCCGGAACCACCTGCTCGACTCACCGGTACCACCTCCCTGACACGCCAAAATCACCTGCTGGGTATGCCAGAACCACTTGGCGGACACTCTGGAATCATCTGCCGGACATGCCGGAACCAGCTTTCAGACACACCAGAACCAAGTGCCGGAGACGCCGGAAGCACCTGCCGAGCATGCCGGAGCCACCTGCTCGACTCGCCAGAACCACCTGCCGGAAACGCAAAAATCACCTGCCGGCTACGCCAAAACCAGTTGGTGAACACTTTGGAATCACCTGCCAGGCTTGCTGGAACCACCTGCCAGTCATGCCAAAATCACCTGCCAAATACGCCAGAACCGCTAGGCGGACACTGCGGAAACACCTGTCGGGCTGGCTGGAACCACATCTCAGACGTGCCAGAAACGTGTTCATGAGATGCTGGAACCACACCCCGAACAGACGGATACAACCTGCCAGAACCGCCTGAACCACCTGCTGAGCACGCCGGAACCACCTGCTCGACTCACCGGTACCACCTCCCTGACACGCCAAAATCACCTGCTGGGTATCCCAGAACCACTTGGCGGACACTCCGGAATCATCTGCCGGACATGCCGGAACCAGCTCTCAGACACACCAGAACCAAGTGCCGGAGACGCCGGAAACACCTGCCGAGCATGCCGGAGCCACCTGCTCGACTCCCCAGAAACACCTGCCGGACACGCCAAAATCACCTGCCGGGTATGCCAGAACCACCTGGCGGACACTACGGAATCACCTGCCGTGCATGCCAGAACCACCAGTCAGATGTGCCAGAAACACGTGCCGGAGACACCGGAAGCACCTGCTGAGCACGTCGTGACCACCTGCTCAACTCGCCTGAACCACCTGCCGGACAGGCCAAAATCACCTGCCCGCTACACCAGCACCACTTCGGGGACAAGGCGGAATCACGTGAGGGGCATTCCGGCACAGCCTCTCAGACAGAACCTCGTGACGGACACCACAGAACCACCTGCCGGACAGACCGGAACCACCTGCCGGACACGCCGGAACAACTGGCTCGACATGCCGGAACGACCGCTGGACATGCAAAATCACCTGCCGGCTACGCCGGAAACACTTTGCGCACATTCCGGAATCACCTGCCGGGCATGCCGGAACCGCCTCTCAGATATGCCAGAATCACGTTCCAATGACCCCGGAAGCACCTGCCGAGCACGCCGGAACCACCTGCTCGACTCGCCAGAACCACCTGCCGGACACGCAAAAATCACCTGCCGGCTACGCCACAACCAGTTGGGGAACACTTCGGAATCACCTGCCGGGCTTGCTGGAACCACCTGCCGGTCATGCCAAAATCACCTGCCAACTACGCCAGTACCACTTGGCGGACACTGTGGAAACACCTGTCAGGCCGGCCGGAACCACATCTCAGACGTGCCTGAACCATGTGCATGAGATGCTGGAACCACACCCCGAACAGATGGAGAACACCGGCCAGACCCGTCTGAACAACCTGCCGAGCATGCCGGAGCCACCTGCTCGACTCGCTGGAACCACCTACCTGACATGCCAAAATCACCAGCCGGGTATGCCAGAACCACTTGGTGGACACTCCGGAATCATCTTCCAGACATGCCGGAACCAGCTCTCAGACACACCACAACCACGTGCCGGAGACGCCGGAAGCACCGGGCGAGCATGCCGGAGCCACCTGCTCGACTCGCCAGAAACACCTGCCGGACACGCCAAAATCACCTGCCCGGTACGCCAGAACCACCTGGCGGACACTACGGAATCACCTGCCGCACATGCCGGAACCACCTCTCAAACGTGCCGGAAGCACGTGCCGGACACGCCGGAAACACCTACCGGACAGACCGGAAGCACCTGCCAAGAACGCCGGAGCCACCTGTTCGACTCGCTGGAACCACCTGCCGCACAGGCCAATATCAACTGCTGGCTATGCCAGAACCACCTGGGGGACAGTCCGGGATCACCTGCCAGCCATGGCGGAACCACCTCTCAGACGTACCAGAACCACCTGCCGGAGAAGCTGGAAACACGTCCTGGACAGACTGGAACCACGCGACGGCCATGCCTGAACCACCTGCCGAGCACGGCGGAACCACCTGCTGGACACGCCAAAATCACCTGCGGGCTACGCCAGAACCACTTGGACGACTCTCCGAAATGACCTGCCGGGCATGTTGGAACCACCTCTCAGACGTGCCAGAAGCACGTGGCGGACAGTCCGGAATCACCTGTTGGGCATACGCAACCACCTCTGACACGTACCAGAACCACGTGCCGTGCACGCCGGAACCACCTACCGGACAGACCGGAATCAACTTTTGGGCATGCCGGAACCACCAGTCAGATGTGCCAGAAAAACGTGCCGGAGACGCCGGAAGCACCTGCCGAGCACGTCGCAAACACCTGCTCAACTCGCCTGAACCACCTGCCGGACACGCCAAAATAACTTGCCCGCTACACCAGCACCACTTCGGGGACAAGCCGGAATCACGTGAGGGGCATGCCGGCACAGCCTCTCAGACTGAACCTCGTGCCGGACACCACAGAACCACCTGCCGGACAGACCGGAACCATCTGCCGGACACACCGGAACCACCGGCTCGACCCGCCGGAACGACCGCTGGACATCAAAATCACCTGCCGGCTACGCCGGAAACACTTGGCGAACACTCCGGAATCACCTGCCGGGCATGCCGGAACCACCTCTCAGATATGCCAGAACCACGTGCCAATGACCCCGGAAGCACCTGCCGAGCACGCCGGAACCACCTGCTCGACTCGCCAGAACCACCTGCCGGACACGCAAAAATCACCTGCCGGCTACGCCACAACCGGTGGGGGAACACTTCGGAATCACCTGCCGGGCTTGCTGGAACCACCTGCCGGTCATGCCAAAATCACCTGCCAACTACGCCAGTACCACTTGGCGGACACTGTGGAAACACCTGTCGGGCCGGCCGGAACCACCTCTCAGACGTGCCAGAACCATGTGCATGAGATGCTGGAACCACACCCCGAACAGACGGAAAACACCTGCCAGACCCGTGTGAACAACCTGCCGAGCACGCCGGAGCCACCTGCCTGACATGCGCAAATCACCAGCCGGGTATGCCAGAACCACTTGGCGGACACTCCGGAATCATCTGCCGGACATGCCGGAACCAGCTCTCAGACACACCAGAACCACGTGCCGGAGACGCCGGAAGCACCTGCCGAGCATGCCGGAGCCACCTGCTCGACTCGCCAGAAACACCTGCCGGACACGCCAAAATCAGCTGTCGGGTATGCCAGAACCACCTGGCGGACACTACGGAATCACCTGCCGCGCATGCCGGAACCACCTCTCAGACGTGCCGGAAGCACGTGCCAGACACGCCGGAAACACCTACCGGACAGACCGGAACCACTTGCCAAGAACGCCGGAGCCACCTGTTCGACTCGCTGGAACCACCTACCTGACAGACAGGAATCAACTTTTGGGCATGCCGGAACCACCAGTCAGATGTGCCAGAACCATGTGGCGGACAGTCCGGAATCACCTGTTGGGCATGCGCAACCACCTCTGAGACGTACCAGAACCACGTGCCCTGCAGGCTGGAACCACCTACCGGAAAGACCGGAATCACCTTTCGGGCATGCCGGAACCACCTCTCAGATGTGCCAGAAACACGTGCCGAAGACGACGGAAGCACCTGCCAAGCACGTTGGAACCACCTGCTCAACTCGCCTGAACCTCCTGCCAGACACGTCAAAATCAATTGCCCGCTACACCAGCACCACTTCGGGGACAAGCCGGAATCACGTGAGGGGCATGCCGGCACAGCCTCTCAGACTGAACCTCGTGCCGGACACCACAGAACCACCTGCCAGACAGACCGGAACCACCTGCCGGACACGCCGGAACCACCGGCTCGACCCGCCGGAACGACCGCTGGACATGCAAAATCACCGGCCGGCTACGCCGGAAACACTTGGGGAACACTCCGGAATCACCTGCCGGGCATGCCGGAACCACCTCTCAGATATGCCAGAACCACGTGCCAATGACCCCGGAAGCACCTGCCGAGCACGCCGGAACCACCTGCTCGACTCGCCAGAACCACCTGCCGGACATGCAAAAATCACCTGCCGGCTACGCCCTAACCGGTGGGGGAACACTTCGGAATCACCTGCCTGGCTTGCTGGAACCAGCTGCCGGTCATGCCAAAATCACCTGCCAACTACGCCAGTACCACTTGGCGGACACTGTGGAAACACCTGTCTGGCCGGCCGGAACCACATCTCAGACGCGCCAGAACCATGTGCATGAGATGCTGGAACCACACCCCGAACAGACGGAAAACACCTGCCAGACCCGTCTGAACAACCTGCCGAGCACGCCGGAGCCACCTGCTCGACTCGCCGGAACCACCTACCTGACATGCCAAAATCACCAGCCTGGTATGCCAGAACCACTTGGCGGACACTCCGGAATCATCTGCCGGACATGCCGGAACCAGCTCTCAGACACACCAGAACCACGTGCCGGAGACGCCGGAAGCACCTGCCGAGCATGCCGGAGCCACCTGCTCGACTCGCCAGAAACACCTGCCGGACACGCCAAAATCACCTGCCGGGTACGCCAGAACCACCTGGCGGACACTCCGAAACCACCTGTCGCACATGCCGGAACCACCTCTCAGACGTGCCGGAAGCACGTGCCTGACAGGCCGGAATCACCTACCGGACAGACCGGAACCACCTGCCGAGCATGCCGGAGCCACCTGCTCGACTCTCCAGAAACACCTGCCGGACACGACAAAATCGCCTGCCAGGTACGCCAGAACCACCTGGCGGACACTCCGAAACCACCTGTCGCGCATGCCGGAACCACCTCTCAGACGTGCCGGAAGCACGTGCCGGACACGCCGGAATCACCTACCGGACAGACCGGAACCACCTGCCGAGCACGCCGGAGCCACCTGTTCGACTCGCTGGAACCACCTGCCGGACAGGCCAATATCAACTGCTGGCTATGCCAGAACCACCTGGGGGACGGTCCGGAATCACCTGCCAGCCATGGCGGAACCACCTCTCAGACGTACCAGAACCACCTGCTGGAGAAGCTGGAAACACATCCTGGACATTCTGGAACCACCTGCCGGCCAAGCCTGAACCAACTGCCAAGCACAACGGAACAACGTGCCAGACACGCCAAAATCACCTGCGTGTTATGCCAGAACCACTTGGAGGACTCTCTGGGATGACCTGCAGGGCATGCCGGAACCACCTCTCAGAGGTGCCAGAACCATGTGGCGGACAGTCCGGAATCACCTGTTGGGCATGCGCAACCACCTCTGAGACGCACCAGAACCACATGCCATGCAGGCTGGAACCACCTACCGGACAGACCGGAATCACCTTTCGGGCATGCCGGAACCACCTGTCAGATGTGCCAGAAACACGTGCCGGAGATGCCGGAAGCACCTGCCAAGCACGTTGGAACCACCTGCTCAACTCGCCTGAACCACCTGCCGGACATGCCAAAATCACCTGCCGACTATGCCAGAACCACTTGGCGAACACTCCGGAATCACTTGCCGGGCATGCAGGAACCACGTCTCAGACATGCCAGAACCCCGTGCCAATGACCCCGGAAGCACCAGCCGAGCACGCCGGAACCACCTGCTCGACTCTCCAGAACCACCTGCCGATCACGCAAAAATCACCTGCCGGCTACGCCACAACCAGTTGGTGAAGACTTTGGAATCACCTGCCAGGCTTGCTGGAACCACCTGCCAGTCATGCCAAAATCACCTGCCAACTACGCCAGAACCGCATGGCAGACACTGCGGAAACACCTGTCGGGCCGGCTGGAACCACATCTCAGACGTGCCAGAAACGTGTTCATGACATGCTGGAACCACACCCCGAACAGACGGAAAACACCTGCCAGACCCGTCTGAACAACCTGCCGAGCACGCCGGAGCCACCTACCTGACATGCCCAAATCACCAGCCGGGTATGCCAGAACCACTTGGCGGACACTCCGGAATCATCTGCCGGACATGCCGGAACCAGCTCTCAGACACACCAGAACCACGTGCCGGAGACGCCGGAAGCACCTGCCGAGCATGCCGGAGCCACCTGCTCGACTCGCCAGAAACACCTGCCGGACACGCCAAAATCACCTGCCGGGTACGCCAGAACCACCTGGCGGACACTCCGAAACCACCTGTCGCGCATGCCGGAACCACCTCTCAGACGTGCCGGAAGCACGTGCCGGACACGCCGGAATCACCTACCGGACAGACCGGAACCACCTGCCGAGCACGCCGGAGCCACCTGTTCGACTCGCTGGAACCACCTGCCGGACAGGCCAATATCAACTGCTGGCTATGCCAGAACCACCTGGGGGACGGTCCGGAATCACCTGCCAGCCATGGCGGAACCACCTCTCAGACGTACCAGAACCACCTGCCGGAGAAGCTGGAAACACTTCCTGGACAGTCTGGAACCACCTGCCGGCCAAGCCTGAACCACCTGCCAAGCACAACGGAACAACCTACCTGACACTCCAAAATCACCTGCGTGTTATGCCAGAACCACTTGGAGGACTCTCTGGGATGACCTGCCGGGCATGCCGGAACCACCTCTCAGACGTGCCAGAACCATGTGGCGGACAGTCCGGAATCACCTGTTGGGCATGCGCAACCACCTCTGAGACGTACCAGAACCACATGCCGTGCAGGCTGGAACCACCTACCGGACAGACCGGAATCACCTTTCGGGCATGCCGGAACCACCTGTCAGATGTGCCAGAAACACGTGCCGGAGATGCCGGAATCACCTGTCAAGCACGTTGGAACCACCTGCTCAACTCGCCTGAACCACCTGCCAGACATGCCAAAATCACCTGCCGACTATGCCAGAACCACTTGGCGAACACTCCGCAATCACTTGCCGGGCATGCGGGAACCACCTCTCTGACATGCCAGAACCCCGTGCCAATGACCCCGGAAGCACCAGCCGAGCACGCCGGAACCACCTGCTCGACTCGCCAGAACCACCTGCCGATCACGCAAAAATCACCTGCCGGCTACGCCACAACCAGTTGGTGAACACTTTGGAATCACCTGCCAGGCTTGCTGGAACCACCTGCCAGTCATGCCAAAATCACCTGCCAACTACGCCAGAACCGCTTGGCGGACACTGCGGAAACACCTGTCGGGCCGGCTGGAACCACATCTCAGACGTGCCAGAAACGTGTTCATGAGATGCTGGAACCACACCCCGAACAGACGGAAAACACCTGCCAGACCCGTCTGAACAACCTGCCGAGCACGCCGGAGCCACCTACCTGACATGCCCAAATCACCAGCCGGGTATGCCAGAACCACTTGGCGGACACTCCGGAATCATCTGCCGGACATGCCGGAACCAGCTCTCAGACACACCAGAACCATGTGCCGGAGACGCCGGAAGCACCTGCCGAGCATGCCGGAGCCACCTGCTCGACTCGCCAGAAACACCTGCCGGACACGCCAAAATCACCTGCCGGGTACGCCAGACCCACCTGGCGGACACTCCGAAATCACCTGTCGCGCATGCCGGAACCACCTCTCAGACGTACCAGAACCACCTGCCGGAGAAGCTGGAAACACGTCCTGGACAGTCTGGAACCACGTGACGGCCATGCCTGAACCACCTGCCGAGCACGGCGGAACCACCTGCCGGACACGCCAAAATCACCTGCGGGCTACACCAGAACCACTTGGACGACTCTCCGAAATGACCTGCCGGGCATGTTGGAACCACCTCTCAGACGTGCCAGAAGCACGTGGCGGACAGTCCGGAATCACCTGTTGGGCATACGCAACCACCTCTGAGACGTACCAGAACCACGTGCCGTGCACGCCGGAACCGCCTACCGGACAGACCGGAATCAACTTTTGGGCATGCCGGAACCACCAGTCAGATGTGCCAGAAACACGTGCCGGAGACGCCGGAAGCACCTGCCGAGCACGTCGCAACCACCTGCTCAACTCGCCTGAACCACCTGCCGGACACGCCAAAATCACCTGCCCGCTACACCAGCACCACTTCGGGGACAAGCCGGAATCACGTGTGGGGCATGCCGGCACAGCCTCTCAGACTGAACCTCGTGCCGGACACCACAGAACCCCCTGCCGGACAGACCGGAACCACCTGCCGGACAAGCCGGGACCACCGGCTCGACCCGCCGGAACGACCGCTGGACATGCAAAATCACCTGCCGGCTACGCCGGAAACACTTGGCGAACACTCCGGAATCACCTGCCGGGCATGCCGGAACCACCTCTCAGATATGCCAGAACCACGTGCCAATGACCCCGGAAGCACCTGCCGAGCACGCCGGAACCACCTGCTCGACTCGCCAGAACCACCTGCCGGACACGCAAAAATCACCTGCCGGCAACGCCACAACCAGTTGGGGAACACTTCGGAATCACCTGCCGGGCTTGCTGGAACCACCTGCCGGTCATGCCAAAATCACCTGCCAACTACGCCAGTACCACTTGGCGGACACTGTGGAAACACCTGTCGGGCCGGCCGGAACCACATCTCAGACGTGCCAGAACCATGTGCATGAGATGCTGGAACCACACCCCGAACAGACGGAAAACACCTGCCAGACCCGTCTGAACAACCTGCCGAGCACGCCGGAGCCACCTGCTCGACTCGCCGGAACCACCTACCTGACATGCCCAAATCACCAGCCGGGTATGCCAGAACCACTTGGCGGACACTCCGGAATCATCTGCCGGACATGCCGGAACCAGCTCTCAGACACACCAGAACAACGTGCCGGAGACGCCGGAAGCACCTGCCGAGCATGCCGGAGCCACCTGCTCGACTCGCCAGAAACACCTGCCGGTCCGCAAAAATCACCTGCCGGGTACGCCAGAACTACCTGGCGGACACTCCGAAATCACCTGTCGCGCATGCCGGAACCACCTCTCAGACGTTCCGGAAGCACGTGCCGGACACGCCGGAATCGCCTACCGGACAGACCGGAACCACCTGTTAGGCATACGCAACCACATCTGACACGTACCAGAACCACGTGCCGTGCAAGCCGGAACCACCTACCGGACAGACCGGAATCAACTTTTGGGCATGCCGGAACCACCAGTCAGATGTGCCAGAAACACGTGCCGGAGACGCCGGAAGCACCTGCCGAGCACGTCGCAATCACCTTCTCAACTCGCGTGAACCACCTGCCGGACACGCCAAAATCACCTGCCCGCTACACCAGCACCACTTCGGGGACAAGCCGGAATCACGTGAGGGGCATGCCGGCACAGCCTCTCAGACTGAACCTCGTGCCGGACACCACAGAACCACCTGCCGGACAGACCGGAACCACCTGCCGGACACGCCGGAACCACCGGCTCGACCCGCCGGAATGACCGCTGGACATGCAAAATCACCTGCCGGATACGCCGGAAACCCTTGGCGAACACTCCGGAATCACCTTTCGGGCATGCCGGAAGCACCTGTCAGATGTGCCAGAAACACGTGACGGAGACGCCGGAAGCACCTGCCAAGCACGTTGGAACCACCTGCTCAACTCGCCTGAACCACCTGCCGGACATGCCAAAATCACCTGCCGACTATGCCAGAACCACTTGGCGAACACTCCGGAATCACTTGCCGGGCATGCAGGAACCACGTCTCAGACATGCCAGAACCCCGTGCCAATGACCCCGGAAGCACGAGCCGAGCACGCCGGAACCACCTGCTCGACTCGCCAGAACCACCTGCCGATCACGCAAAAATCACCTGCCGGCTATGCCACAACCAGTTGGTGAAGACTTTGGAATCACCTGCCAGGCTTGCTGGAACCACCTGCCAGTCATGCCAAAATCACCTGCCAACTACGCCAGAACCGCTTGGCGGACTCTGCGGAAACACCTGTCGGGCCGGCTGGAACCACATCTCAGACGTGCCAGAAACGTGTTCATGAGATGCTGGAACCACACCCCGAACAGACGGATACCACCTGTCAGAACCGCCTGAACCACCTGCTGAGCACGCCGGAACCACCTGCTCGACTCACCGGTACCACCTCCCTGACACGCCAAAATCACCTGCTGGGTATGCCAGAACCACTTGGCGGACACTCCGGAATCATCTGTCGGACATGCTGGAAAAAGCTCTCAGACACACCAGAACCAAGTGCCGGAGACGCGGGAAGCACCTGCCGAGCATGCTGGAGCCACCTGCTTGACTCGCCGGAACCACCTACCTGACACGCCGAAATCACCCGTCGGATATGCCAGAACCACTTGGCGGACACTCCGGAATCATCTGCCGGACATGCCGGAACCAGCTCTCAGACACACCAGAACCAAGTGCCGGAGACGCCGGAAGCACCTGCCGAGCATGCCGGAGCCACCTGCTCGACTCGCCAGAAACACCTGCCGGACACGCCAAAATCACCTGCCGGGTACGCCAGAACCACCTGGCGAACACTCCGAAATCACCTGTCGCGCATGCCGGAACCACCTCTCAGACGTGCCGGAAGCACGTGCCAGACACGCCGGAAACACCTACCGGACAGACCGGAACCACCTGCCAAGAACTCCGGAGCCACCTGTTCGACTCGCTGGAACGACCTGCCGGACAGGCCAATATCAACTGCTGGCTATGCCAGAACCACCTGGAGGACGGTCCGGAATCACCTGACAGCCATGGCGGATCCACCTCTCAGACGTACCAGAACCACCTGCCGGAGAAGCTGGAAACACGTCCTGGACAGTCTGGAACCACCTGCCGGCCAAGCCTGAACCACCTGCCAAGCACAACGGAACAACCTACCTGACACTCCAAAATCACCTGCGTGTTATGCCAGAACCACTTGGAGGACTCTCTGGGATGACCTGCCGGGCATGCCGGAACCACCTCTCAGACGTGCCAGAACCATGTGGCGGACAGTCCGGAATCACCTGTTGGGCATGCGCAACCACCTCTGAGACGTACCAGAACCACATGCCGTGCAGGCTGGAACCACCTACCGGACAGACCGGAATCACCTTTCGGGCATGCCGGAACCACCTGTCAGATGTGCCAGAAACACGTGCCGGAGACGCCGGAAGCACCTGCCAAGCACGTTGGAACCACCTGCTCAACTCGCCTGAACCACCTGCCGGACATGCCAAAATCACCTGCCGACTATGCCAGAACCAATTGGCGAACACTCCGCAATCACTTGCCGGGCATGCAGGAACCACGTCTCAGACATGCCAGAACCCCGTGCCAATGACCCCGGAAGCACCAGCCGAGCACGCCGGAACCACCTGCTCGACTCGCCAGAACCACCTGCCGATCACGCAAAAATCACCTGCCGGCTACGCCACAACCAGTTGGTGAACACTTTGGAATCACCTGCCAGGCTTGCTGGAACCACCTGCCAGTCATGCCAAAATCACCTGCCAACTACGCCAGAACCGCATGGCAGACACTGCGGAAACACCTGTCGGGCCGGCTGGAACCACATCTCAGACGTGCCAGAAACGTGTTCATGATATGCTGGAACCACACCCCGAACAGACGGAAAACACCTGCCAGACCCGTCTGAACAACCTGCCGAGCACGCCGGAGCCACCTACCTGACATGCCCAAATCACCAGCCGGGTATGCCAGAACCACTTGGCGGACACTCCGGAATCATCTGCCGGACATGCCGGAACCAGCTCTCAGACACACCAGAACCACCTGCCGGACAGACCGGAACCACCTGCCGGACACGCCGGAACCACCGGCTCGACCCGCCGGAACGACCGCTGGACATGCAAAATCACCTGCCGGCTACGCCGGAAACACTTGGCGAACACTCCGGAATCACCTGCCGGGCATGCCGGAACCACCTCTCAGATATGCCAGAACCACGTTCCAATGACCCCGGAAGCACCTGCCGAGCACGCCGGAACCACCTGCTCGACTCGCCAGAACCACCTGCCGGACACGCAAACATCACCTGCCGGCTACGCCACAACCAGTTGAGGAACACTTCGGAATCACCTGCCGGGCTTGCTGGAACCACCTGCCGGTCATGCCAAAATCACCTGCCAACTACGCCAGTACCACTTGGCGGACACTGTGGAAACACCTGTCGGGCCGGCCGGAACCACATCTCAGACTTGCCAGAACCATGTGCATGAGATGCTGGAACCACACCCCGAACAGACGGAAAACACCTGCCAGACCCGTCTGAACAACCTGCCGAGCACGCCGGAGCCACCTGCCTGACATGCGCAAATCACCAGCCGGGTATGCCAGAACCACTTGGCGGACACTCCGGAATCATCTGCCGGACATGCCGGAACCAGCTCTCAGACACACCAGAACCACGTGCCGCAGACGCCGGAAGCACCTGCCGAGCATGCCGGAGCCACCTGCTCGACTCGCCAGAAACACCTGCCGGACACGCCAAAATCAGCTCTCGGGTATGCCAGAACCACCTGGCGGACACTACGGAATCACCTGCCGCGCATGCCGGAACCACCTCTCAGACGTGCCGGAAGCACGTGCCAGACACGCCGGAAACACCTACCGGACAGACCGGAACCACTTGCCAAGAACGCCGGAGCCACCTGTTCGACTCGCTGGAACCACCTACCTGACAGACAGGAATCAACTTTTGGGCATGCCGGAACCACCAGTCAGATGTGCCAGAAACACGTGCCGGAGACGCCGGAAGCACTTGCCGAGCACGTCGCAACCACGCGCTCAACTCGCCTGAACCACCTGCCGGACACGCCAAAATCACCTGCCCGCTACACCAGCACCACTTCGGGGACAAGCCGGAATCACGTGAGGGGCATGCCGGCACAGCCTCTCAGACTGAACCTCGTGCCGGACACCACAGAACCAGCTGCCGGACACGCCGGAACCACCGGATCGACCCGCCGGAACGACCGCTGCACATGCAAAATCACCTGCCGGCTACGCCGGAAACACTTGGCGAACACTCCGGAATCACCTGCCGGGCATGCCGGAACCACCTCTCAGATATGCCAGAACCACGTGCCAATGACCCCGGAAGCACCTGCCGAGCACGCCGGAACCACCTGCTCGACTCGCCAGAACCACCTGCCGTACACGCAAAAATCACCTGCCGGCTACGCCACAACCAGTTGGGGAACACTTCGGAATCACCTGCCGGGCTTGCTGGAACCACCTGCCAGTCATGCCAAAATCACCTGCCAACTACGCCAGAACCGCTTGGCGGACTCTGCGGAAACACCTGTCGGGCCGGCTGGAACCACATCTCAGACGTGCCAGAAACGTGTTCATGAGATGCTGGAACCACACCCCGAACAGACGGATACCACCTGTCAGAACCGCCTGAACCACCTGCTGAGCACGCCGGAACCACCTGCTCGACTCACCGGTACCACCTCCCTGACACGCCAAAATCACCAGCCGGGTATGCCAGAACCACTTGGCGGACACTGCGGAATCATCTGCCGGACATGCCGGAACCAGCTCTCAGACACACCAGAACCACGTGCCGGAGACGCCGGAAGCACCTGCCCAGCATGCCGGAGCCACCTGCTCGACTCGCCAGAAACACCTGCCGGACACGCCAATATCACCTGCCGCGTACGCCAGAACCACCTGGCGGACACTCCGAAACCACCTGTCGCGCATGCCGGAACCACCTCTCAGACGTGCCGGAAGCACGTGCCGGAAACGCCGGAATCACCTACCGGACAGACCGGAACCACCTGCCGAGCACGCCGGAGCCACCTGTTCGACTCGCTGGAACCACCTGCCGGACAGGCCAATATCAACTGCTGGCTATGCCAGAACCACCTGGGGGACGGTCCGGAATCACCTGCCAGCCATGGCGGAACCACCTCTCAGACGTACCAAAACCACCTGCCGGAGAAGCTGGAAACACTTCCTGGACAGTCTGGAACCACCTGCCGGCCAAGCCTGAACCACCTGCCAAGCACAACGGAACAACGTGCCAGACACGCCAAAATCACCTGCGTGTTATGCCAGAACCACTTGGAGGACTCTCTGGGATGACCTGCCAGGCATGCCGGAACCACCTCTCAGAGGTGCCAGAACCATGTGGCGGACAGTCCGGAATCACCTGCTGGGCTTGCGCAACCACCTCGGAGACGTACCAGAACCACATGCCGTGCAGGCTGGAACCACCTACCGGACAGACCCGAAACACCTTTCGGGCATGCCGGAACCACCTGTCAGATGTGCCAGAAACACGTGCCGGAGACGCCGGAAGCACCTGCCAAGCACGTTGGAACCACCTGCTCAACTCGCCTGAACCACCTGCCGGACATGCCAAAATCACCTGCCGACTATGCCAGAACCACTTGGCGAACACTCCGGAATCACTTGCCGGGCATGCAGGAACCACCTCTCAGACATTCCAGAACCCCGTGCCAATGACCCCGGAAGCACCAGCCGAGCACGCCGGAACCACCGGCTCGACTCGCCAGAAACACCTGCCGGACACGCCAAAATCACCTGCCGGGTATGCCAGAACCACTTGGCGGACACTCCGGAATCATCTGCCGGACATGCCGGAACCAGCTCTCAGACACACCAGAACCAAGTGCCGGAGACGCCGGAAGCACCTGCCGAGCATGCCGGAGCCACCTGCTCGACTCGCCAGAAACACCTGCCGGACACGCCAAAATCACCTGCCGGGTATGCCAGAACCACCTGGCTGACACTCCGAAATCACCTGTCGCGCATGCTGGAACCATCTCTCAGACGTGCAGGAATGACATGCCGGACACGCCGGAATCACCTACCGGACAGACTGGAACCACCTGCCGAGCACGCCGGAGCCACCTGTTCGACTCGCTGGAACCACCTGCCGGACAGGCCAATATCAACTGCTGGCTATGCCAGAACCACCTGGGGGACCGTCCGGGATCACCTGCCAGCCATGGCGGAACCACCTCTCAGACGTACCAGAACCACCTGCCGGAGAAGCTGGAATCACGTCCTGGACAGACTGGAACCACGTGACGGCCATGCCTGAACCACCTGCCGAGCACGGCGGAACCACCTGCCGGACACGCCAAAATCACCTGCGGGCTACGCCAGAACCACTTGGACGACTCTCCGAAATGACCTGCCGGGCATTTTGGAAACACCTCTCAGACGTGCCAGAAGCACGTGGCGGACAGTCCGGAATCACCTGTTGGGCATGCGCAACCACCTCTGAGACGTACCAGAACCACGTGCCCTGCAGGCTGGAACCACCTACCGGAAAGACCGGAATCACCTTTCGGGCATGCCGGAACCACCTGTCAGATGTGCCAGAAACACGTGCCGAATACGACGGAAGCACCTGCCAAGCACGTTGGAACCACCTGCTCAACTCGCCTGAACCTCCTGCCAGACACGTCAAAATCAATTGCCCGCTACACCAGCACCACTTCGGGGACAAGCCGGAATCACGTGAGGGGCATGCCGGCACAGCCTCTCAGACTGAACCTCGTGCCGGACACCACAGAACCACCTGCCAGACAGACCGGAACCACCTGCCGGACACGCCGGAACCACCGGCTCGACCCGCAGGAACGACCGCTGGACATGCAAAATCACCTGCCGGCTACGCCGGAAACACTTGGGGAACACTCCGGAATCACCTGCCGGGCATGCCGGAACCACCTCTCAGATATGCCAGAACCACGTGCCAATGACCCCGGAAGCACCTGCCGAGCACGCCGGAACCACCTGCTCGACTCGCCAGAACCACCTGCCGGACACGCAAAAATCACCTGCCGGCTACGCCCTAACCGGTGGGGGAACACTTCGGAATCACCTGCCTGGCTTGCTGGAACCAGCTGCCGGTCATGCCAAAATCACCTGCCAACTACGCCAGTACCACTTGGCGGACACTGTGGAAACACCTGTCGGGCCGGCCGGAACCACATCTCAGACGCGCCAGAACCATGTGCATGAGATGCTGGAACCACACCCCGAACAGACGGAAAACACCTGCCAGACCCGTCTGAACAACCTGCCGAGCACGCCGGAGCCACCTGCTCGACTCGCCGGAACCACCTACCTGACATGCCCAAATCACCAGCCTGGTATGCCAGAACCACTTGGCGGACACTCCGGAATCATCTGCCGGACATGCCGGAACCAGCTCTCAGACACACCAGAACCACGTGCCGGAGACGCCGGAAGCACCTGCCGAGCATGCCGGAGCCACCTGCTCGACTCGCCAGAAACACCTGCCGGACACGCCAAAATCACCTGCCGGGTACGCCAGAACCACCTGGCGGACACTCCGAAACCACCTGTCGCACATGCCGGAACCACCTCTCAGACGTGCCGGAAGCACGTGCCTGACAGGCCGGAATCACCTACCGGACAGACCGGAACCACCTGCCGAGAATGCCGGAGCCACCTGCTCGACTCTCCAGAAACACCTGCCGGACACGACAAAATCGCCTGCCAGGTACGCCAGAACCACCTGGCGGACACTCCGAAACCACCTGTCGCGCATGCCGGAACCACCTCTCAGACGTGCCGGAAGCACGTGCCGGACACGCCGGAATCACCTACCGGACAGACCGGAACCACCTGCCGAGCACGCCGGAGCCACCTGTTCGACTCGCTGGAACCACCTGCCGGACAGGCCAATATCAACTGCTGGCTATGCCAGAACCACCTGGGGGACGGTCCGGAATCACCTGCAAGCCATGGCGGAACCACCTCTCAGACGTACCAGAACCACCTGCTGGAGAAGCTGGAAACACATCCTGGACATTCTGGAACCACCTGCCGGCCAAGCCTGAACCAACTGCCAAGCACAACGGAACAACGTGCCAGACACGCCAAAATCACCTGCGTGTTATGCCAGAACCACTTGGAGGACTCTCTGGGATGACCTGCAGGGCATGCCGGAACCACCTCTCAGAGGTGCCAGAACCATGTGGCGGACAGTCCGGAATCACCTGTTGGGCATGCGCAACCACCTCTGAGACGTACCAGAACCACATGCCGTGCAGGCTGGAACCACCTACTGGACAGACCGGAATCACCTTTCGGGCATGCCGGAACCACCTGTCAGATGTGCCAGAAACACATGCCGGAGACGCCGGAAGCACCTGCCAAGCACGTTGGAACCACCTGCTCAACTCGCCTGAACCACCTGCCGGACATGCCAAAATCACCTGCCGACTATGCCAGAACCACTTGGCGAACACTCCGGAATCACTTGCCGGGCATGCAGGAACCACGTCTCAGACATGCCAGAACCCCGTGCCAATGACCCCGGAAGCACCAGCCGAGCACGCCGGAACCACCTGCTCGACTCGCCAGAACCACCTGCCGGAAACGCAAAAATCACCTGCCGGCTACGCCACAACCAGTTGGTGAACACTTTGGAATCACCTGCCAGGCTTGCTGGAACCACCTGCCAGTCATGCCAAAATCACCTGCCAACTACGCCAGAACCGCATGGCAGACACTGCGGAAACACCTGTCGGGCCGGCTGGAACCACATCTCAGACGTGCCAGAAACGTGTTCATGACATGCTGGAACCACACCCCGAACAGACGGAAAACACCTGCCAGACCCGTCTGAACAACCTGCCGAGCACGCCGGAGCCACCTACCTGACATGCCCAAATCACCAGCCGGGTATGCCAGAACCACTTGGCGGACACTCCGGAATCATCTGCCGGACATGCCGGAACCAGCTCTCAGACACACCAGAACCACGTGCCGGAGACGCCGGAAGCACCTGCCGAGCATGCCGGAGCCACCTGCTCGACTCGCCAGAAACACCTGCCGCACACGCCAAAATCACCTGCCGGGTACGCCAGAACCACCTGGCGGACACTCCGAAACCACCTGTCGCGCATGCCGGAACCACCTCTCAGACGTGCCGGAAGCACGTGCCGGACACGCCGGAATCACCTACCGGACAGACCGGAACCACCTGCCGAGCACGCCGGAGCCACCTGTTCGACTCGCTGGAACCACCTGCCGGACAGGCCAATATCAACTGCTGGCTATGCCAGAACCACCTGGGGGACGGTCCGGAATCACCTGCCAGCCATGGCGGAACCACCTCTCAGACGTACCAGAACCACCTGCCGGAGAAGCTGGAAACACTTCCTGGACAGTCTGGAACCACCTGCCGGCCAAGCCTGAACCACCTGCCAAGCACAACGGAACAACCTGCCAGACACGCCAAAATCAACTGCGTGTTATGCCAGAACCACTTGGAGGACTCTCTGGGATGACCTGCCGGGCATGCCAGAACCACCTCTCAGACGTGCCAGAACCATGTGGCGGACAGTCCGGAATCACCTGTTGGGCATGCGCAACCACCTCTGAGACGTACCAGAACCACATGCCGTGCAGGCTGGAACCACCTACCGGACAGACCGGAATCACCTTTCGGGCATGCCGGAACCACCTGTCAGATGTGCCAGAAACACGTGCCGGAGATGCCGGAATCACCTGCCAAGCACGTTGGAACCACCTGCTCAACTCGCCTGAACCACCTGCCGGACACGCCAAAATCACCTGCCCGCTACACCAGCACCACTTCGGGGACAAGCCGGAATCACGTGTGGGGCATGCCGGCACAGCCTCTCAGACTGAACTTCGTGCCGGACACCACAGAACCCCCTGCCGGACAGACCGGAACCACCTGCCGGACAAGCCGGGACCACCGGCTCGACCCGCCGGAACGACCGCTGGACATGCAAAATCACCTGCCGGCTACGCCGGAAACACTTGGCGAACACTCCGGAATCACCTGCCGGGCATGCCGGAACCACCTCTCAGATATGCCAGAACCACGTGCCAATGACCCCGGAAGCACCTGCCGAGCACGCCGGAACCACCTGCTCGACTCGCCAGAACCACCTGCCGGACACGCAAAAATCACCTGCCGGCTACGCCACAACCAGTTGGGGAACACTTCGGAATCACCTGCCGGGCTTGCTGGAACCACCTGCCGGTCATGCCAAAATCACCTGCCAACTACGCCAGTACCACTTGGCGGACACTGTGGAAACACCTGTCGGGCCGGCCGGAACCACATCTCAGACGTGCCAGAACCATGTGCATAGGATGCTGCAACCACACCCCGAACAGACGGAAAACACCTGCCAGACCCGTCTGAACAACCTGCCGAGCACGCCGGAGCCACCTGCTCGACTCGCCGGAACCACCTACCTGACATGCCAAAATCACCAGCCGGGTATGCCAGAACCACTTGGCGGACACTGCGGAATCATCTGCCGGACATGCCGGAACCAGCTCTCAGACACACCAGAACCACGTGCCCGAGACGCCGGAAGCACCTGCCCAGCATGCCGGAGCCACCTGCTCGACTCGCCAGAAACACCTGCCGGACACGCCAAAATCACCTGCCGGGTACGCCAGAACCACCTGGCGGACACTCCGAAACCACCTGTCGCGCATGCCGGAACCACCTCTCAGACGTGCCGGAAGCACGTGCCGGACACGCCGGAATCACCTTCCGGACAGACCGGAACCACCTGCCGAGCACGCCGGAGCCACCTGTTCGACTCGCTGGAACCACCTGCCGGACAGGCCAATATCAACTGCTGGCTATGCCAGAACCACCTGGGGGACGGTCCGGAATCACCTGCCAGCCATGGCGGAACCACCTCTCAGACGTACCAGAACCACCTGCCGGAGAAGCTGGAAACACTTCCTGGACAGTCTGGAACCACCTGCCGGCCAAGCCTGAACCACCTGCCAAGCACAACGGAACAACGTGCCAGACACGCCAAAATCACCTGCGTGCTATGCCAGAACCACTTGGAGGACTCTCTGGGATGACCTGCCAGGCATGCCGGAACCACCTCTCAGAGGTGCCAGAACCATGTGGCGGACAGTCCGGAATCACCTGCTGGGCATGCGCAACCACCTCGGAGACGTACCAGAACCACATGCCGTGCAGGCTGGAACCACCTACCGGACAGACCCGAAACACCTTTCGGGCATGCCGGAACCACCTGTCAGATGTGCCAGAAACACGTGCCGGAGACGCCGGAAGCACCTGCCAAGCACGTTGGAACCACCTGCTCAACTCGCCTGAATCACCTGCCGGACATGCCAAAATCACCTGCCGACTATGCCAGAACCACTTGGCGAACACTCCGGAATCACTTGCCGGGCATGCAGGAACCACCTCTCAGACATGCCAGAACCCCGTGCCAATGACCCCGGAAGCACCAGCCGAGCACGCCGGAACCACCTGCTCGACTCGCCAGAACCACCTGCCGATCACGAAAAAATCACCTGCCGGCTACGCCACAACCAGTTGGTGAACACTTTGGAATCACCTGCCAGGCTTGCTGGAACCACCTGCCAGTCATGCCAAAATCACCTGCCAACAACGCCAGAACCGCTTGGCGGACACTGCGGAAACACCTGTCGGGCCGGCTGGAACCACATCTCAGACGTGCCAGAAACGTGTTCATGAGATGCTGGAACCACACCCCGAACAGACGGATACCACCTGCCAGAACCGCCTGAACCACCTGCTGAGCACGCCGGAACCACCTGCTCGACTCACCGGTACCACCTACCTGACACGCCAAAATCACCTGCTGGGTATGCCAGAACCACTTGGCGGACACTCCGGAATCATCTGCCGGACATGCCGGAACCAGCTCTCAGACACACCAGAACCAAGTGCCGGAGACGCCGGAAGCACCTGCCGAGCATGCCGGAGCCACCTGCTCGACTCGCCAGAAACACCTGCCGGACACGCCAAAATCACCTGCCGGGTATGCCAGAACCACCTGGCTGACACTCCGAAATCGCCTGTCGCGCATGCTGGAACCATCTCTCAGACGTGCAGGAATGACGTGCCGGACACGCCGGAATCACCTACCGGACAGACTGGAACCACCTGCCGAGCACGCCGGAGCCACCTGTTCGACTCGCTGGAACCACCTGCCGGACAGGCCAATATCAACTGCTGGCTATGCCAGAACCACCTGGGGGACCGTCCGGGATCACCTGCCAGCCATGGCGGAACCACCTCTCAGACGTACCAGAACCACCTGCCGGAGAAGCTGGAATCACGTCCTGGACAGACTGGAACCACGTGACGGCCATGCCTGAACCACCTGCCGAGCACGGCGGAACCACCTGCCGGACACGCCAAAATCACCTGCGGGCTACGCCAGAACCACTTGGACGACTCTCCGAAATGACCTGCCGGGCATTTTGGAAACACCTCTCAGACGTGCCAGAAGCACGTGGCGGACAGTCCGGAATCACCTGTTGGGCATGCGCAACCACCTCTGAGACGTACCAGAACCACGTGCCCTGCAGGCTGGAACCACCTACCGGAAAGACCGGAATCACCTTTCGGGCATGCCGGAACCACCTGTCAGATGTGCCAGAAACACGTGCCGAATACGACGGAAGCACCTGCCAAGCACGTTGGAACCACCTGCTCAACTCGCCTGAACCTCCTGCCAGACACGTCAAAATCAATTGCCCGCTACACCAGCACCACTTCGGGGACAAGCCGGAATCACGTGAGGGGCATGCCGGCACAGCCTCTCAGACTGAACCTCGTGCCGGACACCACAGAACCACCTGCCAGACAGACCGGAACCACCTGCCGGACACGCCGGAACCACCGGCTCGACCCGCCGGAACGACCGCTGGACATGCAAAATCACCTGCCGGCTACGCCGGAAACACTTGGCGAACACTCCGGAATCACCTGCCGGGCATGCCGGAACCACCTCTCAGATATGCCAGAACCACGTGCCAATGACCCCGGAAGCACCTGCCGAGCACGCCGGAACCACCTGCTCGACTCGCCAGAACCACCTGCCGGACACGCAAAAATCACCTGCCGGCTACGCCCTAACCGGTGGGGGAACACTTCGGAATCACCTGCCTGGCTTGCTGGAACCACCTGCCGGTCATGCCAAAATCACCTGCCAACTACGCCAGTACCACTTGGCGGACACTGTGGAAACACCTGTCGGGCCGGCCGGAACCACATCTCAGACGCGCCAGAACCATGTGCATGAGATGCTGGAACCACACCCCGAACAGACGGAAAACACCTGCCAGACCCGTCTGAACAACCTGCCGAGCACGCCGGAGCCACCTGCTCGACTCGCCGGAACCACCTACCTGACATGCCCAAATCACCAGCCGGGTATGCCAGAACCACTTGGCGGACACTCCGGAATCATCTGCCGGACATGCCGGAACCAGCTCTCAGACACACCAGAACCACGTGCCGGAGACGCCGGAAGCACCTGCCGAGCATGCCGGAGCCACCTGCTCGACTCGCCAGAAACACCTGCCGCACACGCCAAAATCACCTGCCGGGTACGCCAGAACCACCTGGCGGACACTCCGAAACCACCTGTCGCGCATGCCGGAACCACCTCTCAGACGTGCCGGAAGCACGTGCCGGACACGCCGGAATCACCTACCGGACAGACCGGAACCACCTGCCGAGCACGCCGGAGCCACCTGTTCGACTCGCTGGAACCACCTGCCGGACAGGCCAATATCAACTGCTGGCTATGCCAGAACCACCTGGGGGACGGTCCGGAATCACCTGCCAGCCATGGCGGAACCACCTCTCAGACGTACCAGAACCACCTGCCGGAGAAGCTGGAAACACTTCCTGGACAGTCTGGAACCACCTGCCGGCCAAGCCTGAACCACCTGCCAAGCACAACGGAACAACCTGCCAGACACGCCAAAATCAGCTGCGTGTTATGCCAGAACCACTTGGAGGACTCTCTGGGATGACCTGCCGGGCATGCCAGAACCACCTCTCAGACGTGCCAGAACCATGTGGCGGACAGTCCGGAATCACCTGTTGGGCATGCGCAACCACCTCTGAGACGTACCAGAACCACATGCCGTGCAGGCTGGAACCACCTACCGGACAGACCGGAATCACCTTTCGGGCATGCCGGAACCACCTGTCAGATGTGCCAGAAACACGTGCCGGAGATGCCGGAATCACCTGCCAAGCACGTTGGAACCACCTGCTCAACTCGCCTGAACCACCTGCCGGACACGCCAAAATCACCTGCCCGCTACACCAGCACCACTTCGGGGACAAGCCGGAATCACGTGTGGGGCATGCCGGCACAGCCTCTCAGACTGAACTTCGTGCCGGACACCACAGAACCCCCTGCCGGACAGACCGGAACCACCTGCCGGACAAGCCGGGACCACCGGCTCGACCCGCCGGAACGACCGCTGGACATGCAAAATCACCTGCCGGCTACGCCGGAAACACTTGGCGAACACTCCGGAATCACCTGCCGGGCATGCCGGAACCACCTCTCAGATATGCCAGAACCACGTGCCAATGACCCCGGAAGCACCTGCCGAGCACGCCGGAACCACCTGCTCGACTCGCCAGAACCACCTGCCGGACACGCAAAAATCACCTGCCGGCTACGCCACAACCAGTTGGGGAACACTTCGGAATCACCTGCCGGGCTTGCTGGAACCACCTGCCGGTCATGCCAAAATCACCTGCCAACTACGCCAGTACCACTTGGCGGACACTGTGGAAACACCTGTCGGGCCGGCCGGAACCACATCTCAGACGTGCCAGAACCATGTGCATAGGATGCTGCAACCACACCCCGAACAGACGGAAAACACCTGCCAGACCCGTCTGAACAACCTGCCGAGCACGCCGGAGCCACCTGCTCGACTCGCCGGAACCACCTACCTGACATGCCAAAATCACCAGCCGGGTATGCCAGAACCACTTGGCGGACACTGCGGAATCATCTGCCGGACATGCCGGAACCAGCTCTCAGACACACCAGAACCACGTGCCCGAGACGCCGGAAGCACCTGCCCAGCATGCCGGAGCCACCTGCTCGACTCGCCAGAAACACCTGCCGGACACGCCAAAATCACCTGCCGGGTACGCCAGAACCACCTGGCGGACACTCCGAAACCACCTGTCGCGCATGCCGGAACCACCTCTCAGACGTGCCGGAAGCACGTGCCGGACACGCCGGAATCACCTACCGGACAGACCGGAACCACCTGCCGAGCACGCCGGAGCCACCTGTTCGACTCGCTGGAACCACCTGCCGGACAGGCCAATATCAACTGCTGGCTATGCCAGAACCACCTGGGGGACGGTCCGGAATCACCTGCCAGCCATGGCGGAACCACCTCTCAGACGTACCAGAACCACCTGCCGGAGAAGCTGGAAACACTTCCTGGACAGTCTGGAACCACCTGCCGGCCAAGCCTGAACCACCTGCCAAGCACAACGGAACAACGTGCCAGACACGCCAAAATCACCTGCGTGTTATGCCAGAACCACTTGGAGGACTCTCTGGGATGACCTGCCAGGCATGCCGGAACCACCTCTCAGAGGTGCCAGAACCATGTGGCGGACAGTCCGGAATCACCTGCTGGGCATGCGCAACCACCTCGGAGACGTACCAGAACCACATGCCGTGCAGGCTGGAACCACCTACCGGACAGACCCGAAACACCTTTCGGGCATGCCGGAACCACCTGTCAGATGTGCCAGAAACACGTGCCGGAGACGCCGGAAGCACCTGCCAAGCACGTTGGAACCACCTGCTCAACTCGCCTGAATCACCTGCCGGACATGCCAAAATCACCTGCCGACTATGCCAGAACCACTTGGCGAACACTCCGCAATCACTTGCCGGGCATGCAGGAACCACCTCTCAGACATGCCAGAACCCCGTGCCAATGACCCCGGAAGCACCAGCCGAGCACGCCGGAACCACCTGCTCGACTCGCCAGAACCACCTGCCGATCACGCAAAAATCACCTGCCGGCTACGCCACAACCAGTTGGTGAACACTTTGGAATCACCTGCCAGGCTTGCTGGAACCACCTGCCAGTCATGCCAAAATCACCTGCCAACAACGCCAGAACCGCTTGGCGGACACTGCGGAAACACCTGTCGGGCCGGCTGGAACCACATCTCAGACGTGCCAGAAACGTGTTCATGAGATGCTGGAACCACACCCCGAACAGACGGATACCACCTGCCAGAACCGCCTGAACCACCTGCTGAGCACGCCGGAACCACCTGCTCGACTCACCGGTACCACCTACCTGACACGCCAAAATCACCTGCTGGGTATGCCAGAACCACTTGGCGGACACTCCGGAATCATCTGCCGGACATGCCGGAACCAGCTCTCAGACACACCAGAACCAAGTGCCGGAGACGCCGGAAGCACCTGCCGAGCATGCCGGAGCCACCTGCTCGACTCGCCAGAAACACCTGCCGGACACGCCAAAATCACCTGCCGGGTATGCCAGAACCACCTGGCTGACACTCCGAAATCACCTGTCGCGCATGCTGGAACCATCTCTCAGACGTGCAGGAATGACGTGCCGGACACGCCGGAATCACCTACCGGACAGACTGGAACCACCTGCCGAGCACGCCGGAGCCACCTGTTCGACTCGCTGGAACCACCTGCCGGACAGGCCAATATCAACTGCTGGCTATGCCAGAACCACCTGGGGGACCGTCCGGGATCACCTGCCAGCCATGGCGGAACCACCTCTCAGACGTACCAGAACCACCTGCCGGAGAAGCTGGAATCACGTCCTGGACAGACTGGAACCACGTGACGGCCATGCCTGAACCACCTGCCGAGCACGGCGGAACCACCTGCCGGACACGCCAAAATCACCTGCGGGCTACGCCAGAACCACTTGGACGACTCTCCGAAATGACCTGCCGGGCATTTTGGAAACACCTCTCAGACGTGCCAGAAGCACGTGGCGGACAGTCCGGAATCACCTGTTGGGCATGCGCAACCACCTCTGAGACGTACCAGAACCACGTGCCCTGCAGGCTGGAACCACCTACCGGAAAGACCGGAATCACCTTTCGGGCATGCCGGAACCACCTGTCAGATGTGCCAGAAACACGTGCCGAATACGACGGAAGCACCTGCCAAGCACGTTGGAACCACCTGCTCAACTCGCCTGAACCTCCTGCCAGACACGTCAAAATCAATTGCCCGCTACACCAGCACCACTTCGGGGACAAGCCGGAATCACGTGAGGGGCATGCCGGCACAGCCTCTCAGACTGAACCTCGTGCCGGACACCACAGAACCACCTGCCAGACAGACCGGAACCACCTGCCGGACACGCCGGAACCACCGGCTCGACCCGCCGGAACGACCGCTGGACATGCAAAATCACCTGCCGGCTACGCCGGAAACACTTGGGGAACACTCCGGAATCACCTGCCGGGCATGCCGGAACCACCTCTCAGATATGCCAGAACCACGTGCCAATGACCCCGGAAGCACCTGCCGAGCACGCCGGAACCACCTGCTCGACTCGCCAGAACCACCTGCCGGACACGCAAAAATCACCTGCCGGCTACGCCCTAACCGGTGGGGGAACACTTCGGAATCACCTGCCTGGCTTGCTGGAACCAGCTGCCGGTCATGCCAAAATCACCTGCCAACTACGCCAGTACCACTTGGCGGACACTGTGGAAACACCTGTCGGGCCGGCCGGAACCACATCTCAGACGCGCCAGAACCATGTGCATGAGATGCTGGAACCACACCCCGAACAGACGGAAAACACCTGCCAGACCCGTCTGAACAACCTGCCGAGCACGCCGGAGCCACCTGCTCGACTCGCCGGAACCACCTACCTGACATGCCCAAATCACCAGCCGGGTATGCCAGAACCACTTGGCGGACACTCCGGAATCATCTGCCGGACATGCCGGAACCAGCTCTCAGACACACCAGAACCACGTGCCGGAGACGCCGGAAGCACCTGCCGAGCATGCCGGAGCCACCTGCTCGACTCGCCAGAAACACCTGCCGGACACGCCAAAATCACCTGCCGGGTACGCCAGAACCACCTGGCGGACACTCCGAAACCACCTGTCGCACATGCCGGAACCACCTCTCAGACGTGCCGGAAGCACGTGCCTGACAGGCCGGAATCACCTACCGGACAGACCGGAACCACCTGCCGAGCATGCCGGAGCCACCTGCTCGACTCTCCAGAAACACCTGCCGGACACGACAAAATCGCCTGCCAGGTACGCCAGAAGCACCTGGCGGACACTCCGAAACCACCTGTCGCGCATGCCGGAACCACCTCTCAGACGTGCCGGAAGCACGTGCCGGACACGCCGGAATCACCTACCGGACAGACCGGAACCACCTGCCGAGCACGCCGGAGCCACCTGTTCGACTCGCTGGAACCACCTGCCGGACAGGCCAATATCAACTGCTGGCTATGCCAGAACCACCTGGGGGACGGTCCGGAATCACCTGCCAGCCATGGCGGAACCACCTCTCAGACGTACCAGAACCACCTGCTGGAGAAGCTGGAAACACATCCTGGACATTCTGGAACCACCTGCCGGCCAAGCCTGAACCAACTGCCAAGCACAACGGAACAACGTGCCAGACACGCCAAAATCACCTGCGTGTTATGCCAGAACCACTTGGAGGACTCTCTGGGATGACCTGCAGGGCATGCCGGAACCACCTCTCAGAGGTGCCAGAACCATGTGGCGGACAGTCCGGAATCACCTGTTGGGCATGCGCAACCACCTCTGAGACGTACCAGAACCACATGCCGTGCAGGCTGGAACCACCTACTGGACAGACCGGAATCACCTTTCGGGCATGCCGGAACCACCTGTCAGATGTGCCAGAAACACATGCCGGAGACGCCGGAAGCACCTGCCAAGCACGTTGGAACCACCTGCTCAACTCGCCTGAACCACCTGCCGGACATGCCAAAATCACCTGCCGACTATGCCAGAACCACTTGGCGAACACTCCGGAATCACTTGCCGGGCATGCAGGAACCACGTCTCAGACATGCCAGAACCCCGTGCCAATGACCCCGGAAGCACCAGCCGAGCACGCCGGAACCACCTGCTCGACTCGCCAGAACCACCTGCCGGAAACGCAAAAATCACCTGCCGGCTACGCCACAACCAGTTGGTGAACACTTTGGAATCACCTGCCAGGCTTGCTGGAACCACCTGCCAGTCATGCCAAAATCACCTGCCAACTACGCCAGAACCGCATGGCAGACACTGCGGAAACACCTGTCGGGCCGGCTGGAACCACATCTCAGACGTGCCAGAAACGTGTTCATGACATGCTGGAACCACACCCCGAACAGACGGAAAACACCTGCCAGACCCGTCTGAACAACCTGCCGAGCACGCCGGAGCCACCTACCTGACATGCCCAAATCACCAGCCGGGTATGCCAGAACCACTTGGCGGACACTCCGGAATCATCTGCCGGACATGCCGGAACCAGCTCTCAGACACACCAGAACCACGTGCCGGAGACGCCGGAAGCACCTGCCGAGCATGCCGGAGCCACCTGCTCGACTCGCCAGAAACACCTGCCGCACACGCCAAAATCACCTGCCGGGTACGCCAGAACCACCTGGCGGACACTCCGAAACCACCTGTCGCGCATGCCGGAACCACCTCTCAGACGTGCCGGAAGCACGTGCCGGACACGCCGGAATCACCTACCGGACAGACCGGAACCACCTGCCGAGCACGCCGGAGCCACCTGTTCGACTCGCTGGAACCACCTGCCGGACAGGCCAATATCAACTGCTGGCTATGCCAGAACCACCTGGGGGACGGTCCGGAATCACCTGCCAGCCATGGCGGAACCACCTCTCAGACGTACCAGAACCACCTGCCGGAGAAGCTGGAAACACTTCCTGGACAGTCTGGAACCACCTGCCGGCCAAGCCTGAACCACCTGCCAAGCACAACGGAACAACCTGCCAGACACGCCAAAATCAGCTGCGTGTTATGCCAGAACCACTTGGAGGACTCTCTGGGATGACCTGCCGGGCATGCCAGAACCACCTCTCAGACGTGCCAGAACCATGTGGCGGACAGTCCGGAATCACCTGTTGGGCATGCGCAACCACCTCTGAGACGTACCAGAACCACATGCCGTGCAGGCTGGAACCACCTACCGGACAGACCGGAATCACCTTTCGGGCATGCCGGAACCACCTGTCAGATGTGCCAGAAACACGTGCCGGAGATGCCGGAATCACCTGCCAAGCACGTTGGAACCACCTGCTCAACTCGCCTGAACCACCTGCCAGACATGCCAAAATCACCTGCCGACTATGCCAGAACCACTTGGCGAACACTCCGCAATCACTTGCCGGGCATGCAGGAACCACCTCTCAGACATGCCAGAACCCCGTGCCAATGACCCCGGAAGCACCAGCCGAGCACGCCGGAACCACCTGCTCGACTCGCCAGAACCACCTGCCGATCACGCAAAAATCACCTGCCGGCTACGCCACAACCAGTTGGTGAACACTTTGGAATCACCTGCCAGGCTTGCTGGAACCACCTGCCCGTCATGCCAAAATCACCTGCCAACTACGCCAGAACCGCTTGGCGGACACTGCGGAAACACCTGTCGGGCCGGCTGGAACCACATCTCAGACGTGCCAGAAACGTGTTCATGAGATGCTGGAACCACACCCCGAACAGACGGAAAACACCTGCCAGACCCGTCTGAACAACCTGCCGAGCACGCCGGAGCCACCTACCTGACATGCCCAAATCACCAGCCGGGTATGCCAGAACCACTTGGCGGACACTCCGGAATCATCTGCCGGACATGCCGGAACCAGCTCTCAGACACACAAGAACCATGTGCCGGAGACGCCGGAAGCACCTGCCGAGCATGCCGGAGCCAGCTGCTCGACTCGCCAGAAACACCTGCCGGACACGCCAAAATCACCTGCCGGGTACGCCAGACCCACCTGGCGGACACTCCGAAATCACCTGTCGCGCATGCCGGAACCACCTCTCAGACGTACCAGAACCACCTGCCGGAGAAGCTGGAAACACGTCCTGGACAGTCTGGAACCACGTGACGGCCATGCCTGAACCACCTGCCGAGCACGGCGGAACCACCTGCCGGACACGCCAAAATCACCTGCGGGCTACACCAGAACCACTTGGACGACTCTCCGAAATGACCTGCCGGGCATGTTGGAACCACCTCTCAGACGTGCCAGAAGCACGTGGCGGACAGTCCGGAATCACCTGTTGGGCATACGCAACCACCTCTGAGACGTACCAGAACCACGTGCCGTGCACGCCGGAACCGCCTACCGGACAGACCGGAATCAACTTTTGGGCATGCCGGAACCACCAGTCAGATGTGCCAGAAACACGTGCCGGAGACGCCGGAAGCACCTGCCGAGCACGTCGCAACCACCTGCTCAACTCGCCTGAACCACCTGCCGGACACGCCAAAATCACCTGCCCGCTACACCAGCACCACTTCGGGGACAAGCCGGAATCACGTGTGGGGCATGCCGGCACAGCCTCTCAGACTGAACCTCGTGCCGGACACCACAGAACCCCCTGCCGGACAGACCGGAACCACCTGCCGGACAAGCCGGGACCACCGGCTCGACCCGCCGGAACGACCGCTGGACATGCAAAATCACCTGCCGGCTACGCCGGAAACACTTGGCGAACACTCCGGAATCACCTGCCGGGCATGCCGGAACCACCTCTCAAATATGCCAGAACCACGTGCCAATGACCCCGGAAGCACCTGCCGAGCACGCCGGAACCACCTGCTCGACTCGCCAGAACCACCTGCCGGACACGCAAAAATCACCTGCCGGCAACGCCACAACCAGTTGGGGAACACTTCGGAATCACCTGCCGGGCTTGCTGGAACCACCTGCCGGTCATGCCAAAATCACCTGCCAACTACGCCAGTACCACTTGGCGGACACTGTGGAAACACCTGTCGGGCCGGCCGGAACCACATCTCAGACGTGCCAGAACCATGTGCATGAGATGCTGGAACCACACCCCGAACAGACGGAAAACACCTGCCAGACCCGTCTGAACAACCTGCCGAGCACGCCGGAGCCACCTGCTCGACTCGCCGGAACCACCTACCTGACATGCCCAAGTCACCAGCCGGGTATGCCAGAACCACTTGGCGGACACTCCGGAATCATCTGCCGGACATGCCGGAACCAGCTCTCAGACACACCAGAACAACGTGCCGGAGACGCCGGAAGCACCTGCCGAGCATGCCGGAGCCACCTGCTCGACTCGCCAGAAACACCTGCCGGTCCGCAAAAATCACCTGCCGGGTACGCCAGAACTACCTGGCGGACACTCCGAAATCACCTGTCGCGCATGCCGGAACCACCTCTCAGACGTTCCGGAAGCACGTGCCGGACACGCCGGAATCGCCTACCGGACAGACCGGAACCACCTGTTAGGCATACGCAACCACATCTGACACGTACCAGAACCACGTGCCGTGCAAGCCGGAACCACCTACCGGACAGACCGGAATCAACTTTTGGGCATGCCGGAACCACCAGTCAGATGTGCCAGAAACACGTGCCGGAGACGCCGGAAGCACCTGCCGAGCACGTCGCAATCACCTGCTCAACTCGCGTGAACCACCTGCCGGACACGCCAAAATCACCTGCCCGCTACACCAGCACCACTTCGGGGACAAGCCGGAATCACGTGAGGGGCATGCCGGCACAGCCTCTCAGACTGAACCTCGTGCCGGACACCACAGAACCACCTGCCGGACAGACCGGAACCACCTGCCGGACACGTCGGAACCACCGGCTCGACCCGCCGGAATGACCGCTGGACATGCAAAATCACCTGCCGGATACGCCGGAAACCCTTGGCGAACACTCCGGAATCACCTTTCGGGCATGCCGGAAGCACCTGTCAGATGTGCCAGAAACACGTGACGGAGACGCCGGAAGCACCTGCCAAGCACGTTGGAACCACCTGCTCAACTCGCCTGAACCACCTGCCGGACATGCCAAAATCACCTGCCGACTATGCCAGAACCACTTGGCGAACACTCCGGAATCACTTGCCGGGCATGCAGGAACCACGTCTCAGACATGCCAGAACCCCGTGCCAATGACCCCGGAAGCACCAGCCGAGCACGCCGGAACCACCTGCTCGACTCGCCAGAACCACCTGCCGATCACGCAAAAATCACCTGCCGGCTATGCCACAACCAGTTGGTGAAGACTTTGGAATCACCTGCCAGGCTTGCTGGAACCACCTGCCAGTCATGCCAAAATCACCTGCCAACTACGCCAGAACCGCTTGGCGGACTCTGCGGAAACACCTGTCGGGCCGGCTGGAACCACATCTCAGACGTGCCAGAAACGTGTTCATGAGATGCTGGAACCACACCCCGAACAGACGGATACCACCTGTCAGAACCGCCTGAACCACCTGCTGAGCACGCCGGAACCACCTGCTCGACTCACCGGTACCACCTCCCTGACACGCCAAAATCACCTGCTGGGTATGCCAGAACCACTTGGCGGACACTCCGGAATCATCTGTCGGACATGCTGGAAAAAGCTCTCAGACACACCAGAACCAAGTGCCGGAGACGCGGGAAGCACCTGCCGAGCATGCTGGAGCCACCTGCTTGACTCGCCGGAACCACCTACCTGACACGCCGAAATCACCCGCCGGATATGCCAGAACCACTTGGCGGACACTCCGGAATCATCTGCCGGACATGCCGGAACCAGCTCTCAGACACACCAGAACCAAGTGCCGGAGACGCCGGAAACACCTGCCGAGCATGCCGGAGCCACCTGCTCGACTCGCCAGAAACACCTGCCGGACACGCCAAAATCACCTGCCGGGTACGCCAGAACCACCTGGCGAACACTCCGAAATCACCTGTCGCGCATGCCGGAACCACCTCTCAGACGTGCCGGAAGCACGTGCCAGACACGCCGGAAACACCTACCGGACAGACCGGAACCACCTGCCAAGAACTCCGGAGCCACCTGTTCGACTCGCTGGAACGACCTGCCGGACAGGCCAATATCAACTGCTGGCTATGCCAGAACCACCTGGGGGACGGTCCGGAATCACCTGACAGCCATGGCGGATCCACCTCTCAGACGTACCAGAACCACCTGCCGGAGAAGCTGGAAACACGTCCTGGACAGTCTGGAACCACCTGCCGGCCAAGCCTGAACCACCTGCCAAGCACAACGGAACAACCTACCTGACACTCCAAAATCACCTGCGTGTTATGCCAGAACCACTTGGAGGACTCTCTGGGATGACCTGCCGGGCATGCCGGAACCACCTCTCAGACGTGCCAGAACCATGTGGCGGACAGTCCGGAATCACCTGTTGGGCATGCGCAACCACCTCTGAGACGTACCAGAACCACATGCCGTGCAGGCTGGAACCACCTACCGGACAGACCGGAATCACCTTTCGGGCATGCCGGAACCACCTGTCAGATGTGCCAGAAACACGTGCCGGAGACGCCGGAAGCACCTGCCAAGCACGTTGGAACCACCTGCTCAACTCGCCTGAACCACCTGCCGGACATGCCAAAATCACCTGCCGACTATGCCAGAACCAATTGGCGAACACTCCGGAATCACTTGCCGGGCATGCAGGAACCACGTCTCAGACATGCCAGAACCCCGTGCCAATGACCCTGGAAGCACCAGCCGAGCACGCCGGAACCACCTGCTCGACTCGCCAGAACCACCTGCCGATCACGCAAAAATCACCTGCCGGCTACGCCACAACCAGTTGGTGAACACTTTGGAATCACCTGCCAGGCTTGCTGGAACCACCTGCCAGTCATGCCAAAATCACCTGCCAACTACGCCAGAACCGCATGGCAGACACTGCGGAAACACCTGTCGGGCCGGCTGGAACCACATCTCAGACGTGCCAGAAACGTGTTCATGACATGCTGGAACCACACCCCGAACAGACGGAAAACACCTGCCAGACCCGTCTGAACAACCTGCCGAGCACGCCGGAGCCACCTACCTGACATGCCCAAATCACCAGCCGGGTATGCCAGAACCACTTGGCGGACACTCCGGAATCATCTGCCGGACATGCCGGAACCAGCTCTCAGACACACAAGAACCATGTGCCGGAGACGCCGGAAGCACCTGCCGAGCATGCCGGAGCCACCTGCTCGACTCGCCAGAAACACCTGCCGGACACGCCAAAATCACCTGCCGGGTACGCCAGACCCACCTGGCGGACACTCCGAAATCACCTGTCGCGCATGCCGGAACCACCTCTCAGACGTACCAGAACCACCTGCCGGAGAAGCTGGAAACACGTCCTGGACAGTCTGGAACCACGTGACGGCCATGCCTGAACCACCTGCCGAGCACGGCGGAACCACCTGCCGGACACGCCAAAATCACCTGCGGGCTACACCAGAACCACTTGGACGACTCTCCGAAATGACCTGCCGGGCATGTTGGAACCACCTCTCAGACGTGCCAGAAGCACGTGGCGGACAGTCCGGAATCACCTGTTGGGCATACGCAACCACCTCTGACACGTACCAGAACCACGTTCCGTGCACGCCGGAACCACCTACCGGACAGACCGGAATCAACTTTTGGGCATGCCGGAACCACCAGTCAGATGTGCCAGAAACACGTGCCGGAGACGCCGGAAGCACCTGCCGAGCACGTCGCAACCACCTGCTCAACTCGCCTGAACCACCTGCCGGACACGCCAAAATCACCTGCCCGCTACACCAGCACCATTTCGGGGACAAGCCGGAATCACGTGAGGGGCATGCCGGCACAGCCTCTCAGACTGAACCTCGTGCCGGACACCACAGAACCACCTGCCGGACAGACCGGAACCACCTGCCGGACACGCCGGAACCACCGGCTCGACCCGCCGGAACGACCGCTGGACATGCAAAATCACCTGCCGGCTACGCCGGAAACACTTGGCGAACACTCCGGAATCACCTGCCGGGCATGCCGGAACCACCTCTCAGATATGCCAGAACCACGTGCCAATGACCCCGGAAGCACCTGCCGAGCACGCCGGAACCACCTGCTCGACTCGCCAGAACCACCTGCCGGACACGCAAACATCACCTGCCGGCTACGCCACAACCAGTTGAGGAACACTTCGGAATCACCTGCCGGGCTTGCTGGAACCACCTGCCGGTCATGCCAAAATCACCTGCCAACTACGCCAGTACCACTTGGCGGACACTGTGGAAACACCTGTCGGGCCGGCCGGAACCACATCTCAGACGTGCCAGAACCATGTGCATGAGATGCTGGAACCACACCCCGAACAGACGGAAAACACCTGCCAGACCCGTCTGAACAACCTGCCGAGCACCCCGGAGCCACCTGCCTGACATGCGCAAATCACCAGCCGGGTATGCCAGAACCACTTGGCGGACACTCCGGAATCATCTGCCGGACATGCCGGAACCAGCTCTCAGACACACCAGAACCACGTGCCGCAGACGCCGGAAGCACCTGCCGAGCATGCCGGAGCCACCTGCTCGACTCGCCAGAAACACCTGCCGGACACGCCAAAATCAGCTCTCGGGTATGCCAGAACCACCTGGCGGACACTACGGAATCACCTGCCGCGCATGCCGGAACCACCTCTCAGACGTGCCGGAAGCACGTGCCAGACACGCCGGAAACACCTACCGGACAGACCGGAACCACTTGCCAAGAACGCCGGAGCCACCTGTTCGACTCGCTGGAACCACCTACCTGACAGACAGGAATCAACTTTTGGGCATGCCGGAACCACCAGTCAGATGTGCCAGAAACACGTGCCGGAGACGCCGGAAGCACTTGCCGAGCACGTCGCAACCACGCGCTCAACTCGCCTGAACCACCTGCCGGACACGCCAAAATCACCTGCCCGCTACACCAGCACCACTTCGGGGACAAGCCGGAATCACGTGAGGGGCATGCCGGCACAGCCTCTCAGACTGAACCTCGTGCCGGACACCACAGAACCACCTGCCGGACACGCCGGAACCACCGGATCGACCCGCCGGAACGACCGCTGGACATGCAAAATCACCTGCCGGCTACGCCGGAAACACTTGGCGAACACTCCGGAATCACCTGCCGGGCATGCCGGAACCACCTCTCAGATATGCCAGAACCACGTGCCAATGACCCCGGAAGCACCTGCCGAGCACGCCGGAACCACCTGCTCGACTCGCCAGAACCACCTGCCGTACACGCAAAAATCACCTGCTGGCTACGCCACAACCAGTTGGGGAACACTTCGGAATCACCTGCCGGGCTTGCTGGAACCACCTGCCGGTCATGCCAAAATCACCTGCCAACTATGCCAGTACCACTTGGCGGACACTGTGGAAACACCTGTCGGGCCGGCCGGAACCACATCTCAGACGTGCCAGAACCATGTGCATGAGATGCTGCAACCACACCCCGAACAGACGGAAAACACCTGCCAGACCCGTCTGAACAACCTGCCGAGCACGCCGGAGCCACCTGCTCGACTCGCCGGAACCACCTACCTGACATGCCCAAATCACCAGCCGGGTATGCCAGAACCACTTGGCGGACACTCCGGAATCATCTGCCGGACATGCCGGAACCAGCTCTCAGACACACCAGAACCACGTGCCGGAGACGCCGGAAGCACCTGCCGAGCATGCCGGAGTCACCTGCTCGACTCGCCAGA